>NC_084961.1:1241997-1274497 GCF_949316205.1 Platichthys flesus
AACCGTACGGAGAAAACCTGCAGTGATGCTGGGTTTCCTTCCAAAAGCATCATCAATCAGAAATTAATAGAGCAAATGTTGGAGCATGAAAAGCACAAGGGGGGGGGGGGGGGGGGATACTACTTGAGTTCTACCTTGATCTCTTTACTTCTCAAACATTCTTCTACATGTAATTCAAACCAGGCTGATCCAGGAGCTGTGTTTTAAAGCTGGCTCCTTCGTGAAGAACGATCTGAAACATAGAAGCTGATTAACATATCCAACAACCCCCCCCCCCCCCCCGCTGACTGTGATCTCTGCGTGTTGTGGGGTCGTGACTCTCTCACTGCGCCTCTCATTAGAGCGTTGTGTGTTTAAGGATTCCAGCTCCCCTGTCATGTTGATTAAAAACTTACTCGTGCTGTTCTCGTCTTCCTCGCTCTGTGATCCGCTCTATGCTGCAGATTCTACGTTCGGGTTCACAGAGCAAACACATGTTCTCTCTGAGTCGTTGCATCATGTCACGGATCGTTTCATAAAACCCACAGAATGAGACCTTCACAGAACTGATGTGAAAGAAAAAACTAAGAAAATCTAACGGTACAAGAGCCTTTTCATTTTATAAAGAATCTGAACTGAAGAGAAAACACAGAAATTAATTCTTAAGTGATAACAAAACTTATGAATTCATGTTTAAAACAATAGCATAGAACCTGAGATTCAGTTTCCACATGTCCTCTGCAGCTGGACACAAATCCCACGTGAGTTCCACCTCAGTGTAATTTAGAAGTTCAGTCGTCGCCTGTTTGAATGTAATTTCTCAGAGTTGAGCGTGAAGCACAGTTTTAATTAGAATGTTTTTAATGAGATGCAGCGAGTAATACTTCAACACAAAGACTTCTGTATGTGTGTGATGCTGGGAACGTTTATGATCTAAAGACACTTTACATAATGAGCTGGAGCCAGAATCCAACAGATCCCTCAACTAACAAACGTGTTCAGCAAACGTCTCATTCCTGAACCACGGGTATTGATTTAAACCAGTGCAGGGCCTTACTGGGCTGTGTGGCCTGTGGTGATGCTGGTTACAGTTTTCTATCTACCACTAGCCCACAGTGAACAGACCTGCTTCTGGACTCAGGCCTCAGAACCTGAAGAAAGCAGCTGCTGCTGAGCTGCAGCGCCCGAAGACACCGACAGGAACTAAAACTATTTCAGAGCTTGAATCTTTGGATTTTATTGAAATGCATCGCCTTTGTTTGTCAAGGATAAAAGCTCTGACATAGTTTGTGTGTTGTGTTTTATCTCCACAGGCTGAGAAGTAGAGCGTAAGTAGATATAAAGCTTTTTAAAGAACTCGAGGTGATTTGAAAACAAAGCAGAGGTTCTAATCGGCAGCTTAGGTCCTGAAGGATTAAGGTCCTGGTGTCCACACGCTTTAGACCGTAGAGCGTCTAATAAACCAGGTGCTCAGAGGAACCTCTACGGATGGAGTCACCTTGTCCTTACATCCCACTTAATGCACGCTAATCCCCCCCCCCCCCCCCAGCGCTCGCACAGAGAAGCTGAAGGAGCTGAAGCTCCCGACCTGCAGGGAAGAAGTTCAGCTGTGACAGGAAGGTGGAGGACGACAGATCGGTTAGAAATCTACAAATCAGGGGGGGGGGGGGGTCAGACTGCATTCACAGGTAAACATATTGAGCTGTTAAAGGTCACGAGCAAAATGGAGCTCAGCTGGGGGGGGGGGACGACCTTACACTTTGTGGAGTTACTGTACGAAAGCTACACACGTGTGGAGGGAGGGATGGACTGAGAGAGAGAGAGAGAGGGAGAGAGAGAGAGAGAGAGAGAGAAAGGTAGACGGCAGCATAGATGACTCAGCATGTGTTTGATGAGCCGTGAAATTGTGTTTTTTTCCGGCTTCGCTACGATAACTAGCGGTGAGTGCGCGGCCCAGCTGAGCACTTACCTCCTCCCAGCCCCTCCCATTGGCCCAGCTGAGCACTGACATCCTCCCAGCCCCTCCCATTGGCCCAGCTGAGCACTGACCTACTCCCAGCCCCTCCCATTGGCCCAGCTGAGCACTGACCTCCTCCCAGCCCCTCCCATTGGCCCAGCTGAGCACTGACCTCCTCCCAGCCCCTCCCATTGGCCCAGCTGAGCACTGACATCCTCCCAGCCCCTCCCATTGGCCCAGCTGAGCACTGACCTCCTCCCAGCCCCTCCCATTGGCCCAGCTGAGCACTGACAGCCTCCCAGCCCCTCCCATTGGCCCAGCTGAGCACTGACCTCCTCCCAGCCCCTCCCATTGGTGTAGGAGATGACGTCGAGCAGCGGGTTGGACAGGTAGCCGTCGCTGTTGAAGGAGTAGTCCCGCCCGCCGATGGAGATGTTGGTGAAGTACCTGTGAGAGGAGACAGGAGGGTGGAGGACATGAGCGTTAAACATAAAGCTTATTCAACATTTCATCTCAGGAGTGAAATATTCATATCTGGTCCGGCTCGTGGTGAAGCTGCTGAGCTGGTTATTCAGAGACGATCACATGTTTTAAATTGAGCTGCTCGTTCATCCTTTTTATTTTCTGTTTTCCATGAAGCCAGTTGAGCAGGAAGATAATTATGAATCCCACTTATCTGACTATCGACCGTCAAACACCAGAGGAAACAGATGTGACCAACAAATGAAAAACAAATGTGTCACGGAGAGAAGGAAACATTACACACTAGTGAAGATTGATAATTATGATAAATCCATGTTTTCAGCTGAATTTGTGTGAGGAAAGAAAAGACGGCCGCTGAAAAGGAGTAAATTGAAGATGGTGAGTTGTGGAGCGGCGTCGACGGAGGAGATTCACGTTTGATGTTTTTTAATGAAACCTTAAAAGCATCTGGAGGGAAACAGCAGATGAGAGGAAATGAAACACGGGGACGAGCTCAGCCAGTGGAAACCAGTACAGCCTCTTAGAAAACATCAAATCAACGGGAGTCGGACTTCAAAATGAGAAACTGTCACCGTCACAAACCAAAACGAACATGGTGTTAAAGTTAGAAAGTCTCAGATTCGTTATCTAAAAGACTCAAGTCCTGTTTGTCCCTGAGAAATTCAACATGAGAGACGTTTAGTCAGAAAAACAAAGATTTGATAGAATCTTATCAAAAAGGATCAAATCTGCTGCGTCATATTTGTATTATTTTACTTTTTAAACTGCTTTTTCATTTTGTTTACCTCCTTTGAATCTGACCTTTTTAATCTTTCCTTGTTTTAAATCTGGCTTTTTCAAGTCAATGTTTCTGACCAGTCTTTATTTGTTATTTGACTCAGGATTAGTTAAACCCGGCTCCACAGACTCAGGCCTTAAAGATGGCAGCTTCCATTTTCTATAATTTGGCCTCATTTCTGGACAGTGGTGTGTGGAGTCCATCTTTATTCCCGACTCATTCACGGAGTTCCGCTCGATGAGTTATCACATGTTTATGAAGAATCAGAGAAGAAAGAGCTGCAGACGTGAATCCAAGGCGGAGTCGTCTTTGGGAAAGTTAATCAGCTCGGCAAGTCTTTAAGATGCTGACACATGATCCGGAGAAAACACTGAGACTTTAGAATTACAGCGACAGCGACTGGACTTTATTGTGAAAGAGCCGCACAACAACACATTCCATTCAGCGTGAAGACGCGAGCCCGTAATCCTCCCGGGTCCACGAGGGGATTACTCCGGTCAGGGGGCAAAACGTGGCTCCGCTCCTGAATTGACTTTACATTATGCATCAAATCCAGGAGGGAGTGGAAATAATGAGGAACAGCAACAGGCTGCAAATCAGGATTTCATATGCATATCCCAAATATCATATTCTGCTTCATAATGAGACCAGTGTGAGCTTATTCCTGCTATTCTACATCATATTTAGTGTTTGGAATTATAAATATATATTTAAAAACCCACTCTGCAGTCTGAATAACTCGGGGGTCAAAGTGTGAAATGAGATTCGCCTCCTGCAGCTGCAGCAGCCGACTGAGGAGTCGCACTCCAGCGCCTCCTGGGTCCCAGAGGAGGAAGTGCTCTTCGTCTGCCTCTTCACATTTAGAGGAACGCTCACTTCACTAATTGGTCGAGGGAAAAACAGATTTTCCTCAAAATATGCTAATGTACTCCTGGTGAGAGGATTCACTGAGTTGTCTGATGTGCAGATAAGCAGAAGCTCTGTGGGGGGGCGGGGGGGGGGTATCTAGTCAGTATCTAGTGCAAGATACATGTTGTATGTCTAAAGATAACAATTTGTAAAGTCACACATGTATTATTAAATATCTCATAAAAAGAGTTTGCTGTCGTCATAGAACAAACTGCAGAGGTCGATCTGATCCTGAGTGTTTCAGGAAGTGGTTCAGTGAGGTTCATTCTGCAGATGAAAGAATGTGAGTCAAGAAAGAAATGAGGAGGAAATCGTGATGCTGAAGGTCGAGGACATAACAGTGACTCACAGGAAACACAACTATTCAAATCATCAGATCTGGAATCAGTTTGTTGTGTTGCTCCGGATGCACACAATCTTTCATTTCCCAGTTTAATCTCAGAGACATTCCTCCTGCATTCATGATTTAAATGACGTCCTCCTCTCCCGTCTCC
The DNA here is from genome assembly GCF_949316205.1 of Platichthys flesus. Taxonomy (NCBI): domain Eukaryota; kingdom Metazoa; phylum Chordata; class Actinopteri; order Pleuronectiformes; family Pleuronectidae; genus Platichthys; species Platichthys flesus. The sequence continues at coordinate 1,246,598 of NC_084961.1, forward strand.
ACTGAATGTCTCTAAATCTCTGAGGACAGGAAGCTGGAGTTCATGTCCGTCTGTGTAATGACCGGACAGAGTTCGGTCTCTAAGAAGAAAACCTGCCTGATGCGAGATCTGTTTTAAATCTGTTTCAACGAGTTTTACCCCAGAGACACAGAATCTGCCTTTAAGCTCCGAGTGGAGTCAGAAGTGTCTGAGTCCCGTCTGCAGCGGGGTGTGGGCTCCAATCCCAACTTCTCTTTCTATCACCTCCTCCATCCTTTCTCCTCAACCATCCCTCTCTGCCTCCTCCTCACACCCTCCCATCTTGAGTCCTGGTTTCTAAACCTAAACTGGGATTGAACACATACCTAAATATTCACAGATCCATTCTAAACATTGAGATTTGACCCGAATGACCTGGATATTTGAGTCTGCAGCCAAACTAAAGAGGCTTTCTAAAGATGGAGACTCTGTGAACTTCTCACTTATAACGTTAGAACTGTCACAACAGTCAAAAGAAATCAGTGAGTCACTTCTGGAGCCATGATTTCTTTACAACAGTCTGTCAATCTAACCCATCTCTTCACACCCTGTTCGTGGCTGGTGTCTTCGGAGCCATTATTCTTGGATGTAGCTCTTTCTCTCCGGTTGGTGCAGGAAACAAAGAGTCTTCAAGCCCCTTTATGAAGCTGTGATTGGAGGATTGTTATTCCCACTGGGAGCTCGTCGATGAGCTGTCGCTGGTGACAAAGCATCACTTTGCTGCAGTGTTCAGAAAGAGGGGTTCCTGCAGGAGGAGTCGCACAATGAAGACGTCCACGAGCCGCACAAAGGTCACACAACCAACTTGTTCAGTCTTTAGCAAAACTGGCATTCATTTCACAGAAGATGTTGCAGATGATTAATAAGTTTTCCCCTGTGACCGAGGAGGCGGAGCGGGGAAACGAGGGAGAGAGAGGAGTAGAAACAGGGGGGGGGGGGGGGAGAGAGAGAGAGAGAGAGACAGAGAGAGAGAGAGAGAGACGCAGGGGGCTGATGGACGCTGTTCTCAGTCTGTTTCATACCCACACACTGATTTAGTCATTGAATTCGTTACTGAGAGGGGGGGGGCTCCCAGTGGAATTAGTTCCTGTTTTAGAGAACACACATCAGGGGAACTACAGGTGAGGAAGAGGAGAAGAAGAAGGGGAGGAAAAAGCGATAGAGGGGATTTAGCCACAGGAAGAGAGACGGACAGTTTGTCCTTTTCTGAATCGCTCGAACACGATTCTGCAGAAACACGTTGATCCAACTTCTCCTCCACGGGAGAAAAGTTCCCTCAGAACAACATCTGCTCCGGCTCTCAGGGGTCCGGAGACAATCCTGTCCCTGTGATGAGGTGACAGACACACACAGACAGACACACACAGCTGGACTCGCAGCTCAGTGTCTCCACCTGTTTCTCTTTCAGACACATGAATTATAATTTTCATGTTGGATTCTCCAGCTGTGAAGAAGTTGTGGGTCGAACCTTCATGAAGACAGATTGTGTTCCATGTAAAGAAAGATGGACGAACATCCAGAGACTCCTGGACACGGGCGTCGCCCCCATGACCTTCTGGAGTCGCTCCGAGTCAGACTCTGTGTAACAGCCATGGCCCGAGTGGAGCCACCTCCCACTAATTCACGGGCTCCACCAATCGTGAGTCAGTCTCAGCTGTCAATCATGCCTGGTTTATCACTGCTTCTTTATTTATTGATGCTCTATCGGGACGTGAGGAGGCTTTAGCTCCAACCTGTAGAGGAGCTGGGAAGGACAAAGGTTTTAAACAATATGTCCTCTTCATTTCTAAAAAGATGAAATGTATTTCAAAAGAAGAGCTGCAGCAGAGAGTCAGACGTGTGGAGGGAAAGAGAGGGAGCAGGTTTGTGTGTCTGCTGCTGTGCACTAATGGTTCAGAGTCCTGCCTTAATAAGCACCAGACGTCTCAGCTGCTTCTCCACCGGAGGAAACATTCCTGCTCCTTCAACCTGTTACCAGAAAGCTTTCTGCTTAACCATGACAAGAGAGAGAGAGAGAGGAGAGAGAGAGAGAGAGAGAGAGAGAGAGGAAGGGAGGGAGAGAGAGAGAGAGAGAGAGGGAGGGAGAGAGAGAGAGAGAGAGAGAGAGGAAGGGAGGGAGGGAGGGAGAGAGAGAGAGGGAGAGAGAGAGAGAGAGAGGGAGGGAGAGAGAGAGAGAGAGAGGGAGAGGGAGAGAGAGAGAGAGAGAGAGAGAGAGGGAGAGAGAGAGAGAGAGAGAGAGAGAGGGAGAGAGAGAGAGGGAGGTAGTTGGCTATGATTCATTTCATTGTAGTATGATGACAATAGAGACCTTGAATCTTGATCAAGAGCCACTTCACCGTTCACGTAATGAATTTAACATTCATTCTAAATCTCTCTTCATCTTATCGCTCAATTATATTTTATCCGGAACGTGGGTGTAACATTAAAGTTGTGTTATTCATCACTGTGTGTGAGACAAGAGGAAACTGATGAATAACAAACGAGATGGAAATACAGTTGTGAGTCCAAACTAAGAACGAAGATGTTCAGCTGCTCTTCATCACATTAATGTCACATATTTAAACATGTAGTATAAAACTATAATTTGATTAAGGGCGAGGTATGAAACTAAAGATCTACATGATTTCAAAAGATAGAAATGGCTATATATGTTTAAATCAAATTCTACAACACGCAGCTGATCTGATTTGCAGTTTGGGATCACGTGACATCACATGTCTCCGATATGAACTCATCACTTTCCATGACAGAGCTGCCGTGGGTTCGAGTCCCGTCCTCTGGAACCAGCCGCACCAGCAGAGCTGTCTCTGCTCATATACTGAGGAGAGTAATGTTTGTGTTTCATGCTACTGACCCTGCACACACACAGACACACACAGACAAACACGCAGTATAAGACAGAGAGGCCTTTGGTGGAATCTCAACACAAATGAAAGGCTTGTGGCCGCGGGCACCAGAGGGAGGCGCCGCCTGTCAGAGATGTGAAGGCGATCATGACTCCCGAGTGACTCGTACATTCTGCTCTGGAGGAGCCGGAGGAGCCGTGGATCTGTGGTCGGGGGTGTAGCCGGGCCTCATGTGGCTCTTTAATATTCACAAAGCATGACAGGATTCATTGTGAGACATTTTAAGTTGTCAAGAGGGCCGTCACTCTGTAGGACTCTGGATATCAAACAGCGAGCCACGGAATCCATCCATCATGAATCCCCCGCTAACCAGGCTGCTCATGTTCCTGATGCTCATAGGGAATACATGAGCATTGAAGCTAGCAGCCTGAAGTATCTTCTGATTTGCATATACATTTTGCTAAATTATCTGTTTAAGCCCAAATCACATGACCCAGAGTTTTATCTGTGGCTACAACAAGAGAATCATGACAAGTGACTCGGTGACAGGAGACGTGCAAGTGCCTGGAACCTGCATTCTGTTGACTGACCAGAAGGGGGCGACTCCACTGGTTGTGTATTTAGAGGTCTATGTGAAACGTCAGTAAACTGGTTCATGGTCTCCATCTGTAGTTTCAAGTCTTCTTCAATACTTCAGGATGCTCGTTTTCTAAATTATGATTCATTTTATCATCACAAAGAAAACAGAACAAAAATGAGGTTAAGCAGAAATGAAGCTTCACTCAGGAAAGAAAAGGGAAAGTGGATCAAAACTTCAAAATGATTATATATAATAGAGACGCTGATGAAAATACAGACGTCTCTGCAGCTAAATAATAATGTCATGCTTTGGACTGAAGAGAGAAATCCTGCTGACTAATTAGAACCGATTCATCTGTTCAGAGGCTTCGATACTGAGAAGTGAAGGAGAGAGTTGAACACAGACTCAGGGTCAGTGGAAGCTTTCGATCGGTCACAGGTTTGATGCCGACCTCAGATTCTCCTCTTCTGTCTCGACCCCATTTATTTCCTCCCCTCTTTCTTCTCTCTCCACATCTTCTAAATCCCTCCTTCACTCTTTTTCCATCAGTGTCCTCCCCCCTGCCCATCTGATGTCCCCCCCCCCCCCCCCTTCTCCATGATGACCGTCCATTCAACCACTCTTCCAAAACGTGATCTGTGGACAGGCAGGTGGGGACGGCTGCTCTGTGAGTCACCGAGACACGTGATGATGTCCTCAGAGCAAGAAGGTTCCCAGTTTGAATCCCAGGATTTAAACTGGGAACCTTCAGAGCAAGAAGGTTCCCAGTTTGAATCCCGGGTTCTTCTGGGAGTTGTGTGTTCTCCTCGTGTTTGTGTGGATTTCCTCTGGACTCCTCCTACAGGACCCACAGGTTGAATAGTAGTTTGTCTCTGTGTTCTTTAAATTCAAAGCCTCAGAAAACATATTTATGAATAATAAATCTTTCTCAAAACACGAAAGGTTTTGATTAAATCTAAACTCTGATTGGTTCATTGGTTCAACTTATTTTGAGACTGAGCTCCGCCCACCAGCAAAGTCAGAAGAGAGACGTGGAAAAACAAAACTGGATCATCTTACAAATAGTGAGAAATTCATAATATCCAAGTAAACCAATCAACAGAGTAAAATATTCATAATATAATGATGCAACAAGTGAATTATGTTACAACGTGCTTCAGATATGGAGCTAGAATAAAACAGAAAGGAAGAGGGGGAGAGAGGGATGACAGGAAGTAAAGATGACTTCAGGGACAAGTGTACAGAAAGAGAGAAACAGAGAAGGAGGAGAGGAGAGATGAAGGGAAATGAAGGGAGGACGACAGACGGAGGGAAAGAGAAAAGAGGACGGACGGGAAAAGATGAAGGCCCCAAAAAAACAGAGGAGAGGAAACTGTTGATGGGGAAGAAAGAAAATGTGATGAGAGTGAAACGGAGCAAACAAGAGAGTGATGAAGAGGCCGAGAGGAGAAGAGAAACAATTAGAGCGAGGGAGCGCTGAGTGGAGGAGAGGAGCTATTTCAACATCAGACAAGAAGCAGGAATCTAATGTTCCTCTCACGGCTCCATTTGCATGTTTATGAGCAGCAGCTCCACACACACACACACAGACAGACACACACACACAAACACAGACACACACACACACACACACTGGAGTGACGCTTCATTAGCACTCGGAGGACGGGTCGCAGCCGGGTGTCACATGTTCCTGTGAGTTTCATGGAGTCCACAGATCTCACAGCGTTTCAGCCGTCAGGTGAATCCTGCTCTGGTTCCAGGACGTGTCAGGTGACGTGTCAGGTGACGTGTCAGGTGACGTGTCAGGTGACGTGGTCGATGGCGGCTCCGAGCAGAGGAGGCGGTCGGAGGCGTCAGGGGGTCGGGGACATGTTGTGAAGAGAGGACGACAGGAAGACGCGAGCTGCGTTCCCCTCCCCCCCCGCCCGGAGGCAGACGGAGGTCTGACAGAGATAATGAGGAGTTTCTAGCTGGATTGACCTGTGAGGGATTCTGGGTAATTATGCCTGTCTCTAATCTGCACCAGGTTTAAGAATCACAATCAATCTCCTCTGTGTTGGTGGGCGGACGGCAGCCATACGGATCATATCATCTGGATTTCACTGTCACACAGGTTCTCTACTGAAGACACACGCAGAGGACGCAGATGAAGACGTCCACTAGAAGGACGAGGAGGTTCCAGAGCTGCCGTCCTGTGTGATGTTCTCTCTCTCTCTCCGTCACCTTGAGCATGAAGTGAAATCCTCTGCAGTCTCTTAAGTGAAGATTATGTTTGAACAGAATGGACGACCGAGCCTCAGAGAGAGAGAGAGACTGTGTCTTCGTCCTCCTGCTGATGCGTCTCCACGTCTCCACGAGTCAATGAACACACAGGAATCTTTGACTTCTCCTGTCTCGTCCAATTCCTGCATCTCTCTCGTTCACTCCTCTCGCTCCCTTCATCCCTCCTTCCTTTCTTCCTCCCCGCCACAGAGCATTATGCGTCCAAATCCAATTATCCACTCTCCATGCAGAGCGACACATCAGACGCCTTCGTGACCGCGGAGGAGACGAAGACGAAGACGAAGACGGGCAGGCGAGCCGGGCAGGTAGATGGATGGAGAGAGGGAGAAGGGAGGGGGGGTGATTTAATAAGCAGGAAGGGAGGAATGAAAAATGAGAGGGATGGAGAAGTGGATGAGAAGCACGTGAAAGAGGAAAGAGGGGATATGTGTATGAAAGTGAGAGATGAGGGGATGAATGACTGGATGATTGAATAAAAGAGTGAGTTATGGACAGAATGACAATTAACTCCCCGTGCTAATGATTGAATCAATCCATACTTTAATGGATCCATGCATTCTCTCCAGCCACCCATCCATCTATCCATCTATCCACCCATCCACCCATCCACCTAACCACCCAACCATCTATCCATCTATCTATCCATCTATATATCTATCCAACCAACCAACCATCTAGCTATCCATCTATCTATCTATCTATCCATCTATATATCTATCCTTCCATCCAACCAACCAACTATCTAGCTATCCATCTATCCATCTATCCACCCATCCACCTAACCACCCATCCATCTATCCATCTATCATCTATCCATCTATCCACCCATCCACCCATCCATCTAACCACCCAACCATCTATCCATCTATCTATCCATCTATATATCTATCCAACCAACCAACCATCTAGCTATCCATCTATCTATCTATCTATCCATCTATATATCTATCCTTCCATCCAACCAACCAACTATCTAGCTATCCATCTATCCATCTATCCATCCATCCATCCATCCATCCATCCATCTATCCATCTATCATCTATCCATCTATCCATCTATCCATCTATCCATCCATCCATCCATCTATCCATCTATCATCTATCCATCTATCCATCTATCCATCTATCCATCCATCCATCCATCCATCCATCTATCCATCTATCATCTATCCATCTATCCATCTATCCATCTATCCACCCATCCACCCATCCATCTAACCACCCAACCATCTATCCATCTATTTATCCATCTATATATCTATCCTTCCATCCAACCAACCAACTATCTAGCTATCCATCTATCCATCTATCCATCCATCTATCTATCCATCCATCCATCCATCCATCCATCCATCATATCCATCCATCCATCCATCTATCCACCCATCCACCCATCCATCTAACCACCCAACCATCTATCATCTATCTATCCATCCATCCATCCATCCAGCTCGCAGGTCCCTGTTCTACTGGAGGTTTTCCAGGAAATAGGAAGTGTAGCTTCCCCGAGCAAAGGAGGAGTAAATGAAACTCTCCCAGCAGTGAAGTGCTTCTCTGGAATATGGAAGAAATGAAGTTCTCTCTAAAAGGCCTGAACTTTGGAGTCAGGCTCCTGGAGTCTCGTGTCGACTGATCTTTGAAACACTCTTCTTCAGGCCAGGAGGATTTTGTGAAAGGAGGGAACTCGCTGAGTGGGAAGAGGAGGACGGACGTCAGCATTCAGAGACTCCTTCAACGCACCTGAGGCATTGATGAGCCAGAGCTCCTCTACTAATGAATGAATCAGCTCCTGAATGAAGCCTATCGCCACAAAGGAGCTCAGCTCTCACACATTAATGGAGTTCTGAACTGAAAATGAGCAGGTGGAAAGTGGAGAGAATAACGGGGTGGAGAAAAGGTTTCACAGAGAAGAAGACGGAGGAGAAACTCTGCAGAGCCCAGAGCAGGAGAGAGTTTATTAAAACATGTGACTAACTCACATCTGGGCCTTTTGTGTGTATTAATCTTTATTAATATATATAAATATTAAAAACTCAGTCTATGCAACAACAAATGTGACGGATCATGAAAAATTACATTTCTCCCCATCTTTGTCCCGGAACTGGTTCTTGATTGTTTGACATGTCCAATCAGATACTTCCATTGACTGTCCTCTGCTGCAGCTCCTCTTTCAGCCTCTGTCTCAAACACTTGGTTTCTGTGCAGTGGAGGAGCAGATTAACTTCACGACAATCTACGACACACTGGAGGAATGAAGCCCTAGAAAAACCTCCTGTGTCTCTTTAACTGTGTCTGTGGACGCTGGAGACAACGAGCTGGAGACAGACTGAGACAACGAGCTGGAGACAGAGTGAGACAACGAGCTGGAGACAGAGTGAGACAACGAGCTGGAGACAGAGTGAGACAACGAGCTGGAGACAGAGTGAGACAACGAGCTGGAGACAGAGACAACGAGCTGGAGACAGAGTGAGACAATGAGCTGGAGACAGAGTGAGACAACGAGCTGGAGACAGAGACAACGAGCTGGAGACAGAGTGAGACAACGAGCTGGAGACAGAGTGAGACAACGAGCTGGAGACAGAGTGAGACAACGAGCTGGAGACAGAGTGAGACAACGAGCTGGAGACAGAGTGAGACAACGAGCTGGAGACAGAGACAACGAGCTGGAGACAGAGTGAGACAACGAGCTGGAGACAGAGACAACGAGCTGGAGACAGACTGAGACAACGAGCTGGAGACAGAGACAACGAGCTGGAGACAGAGACAACGAGCTGGAGACAGAGACAACGAGCTGGAGACAGAGTGAGACAGACGGAGAAAGAAACGCATTGGAGCCGCCATTAGCCCCCGAAGAACCATTAACAAAGTTCTGACATAATGACACTGTAAAGTCCCCCCCCCGAGCACATATTACAAAGCTGCTTCTTGGCTCTTATGGTCTCATAGGGGACAGAGGGACAGAGAGTAGAAGTGAATGTATGAGGAGAACAGAGGGAACTCGACAGATGGGAGGATGAGGAGCAGAGGGAAGGTGTGAAAGAGAAAAAGAACGAGGGCGAGATAAGCAGACGAGAACCAGCTCCATCACAGGATCCAGAGTCTTTATTATTCCCGGATTTGATAAGTTATTGTTTTATTTAATAAAAGAAGCTGAAACTGAGCGTTTCATGAATCAGCTCTGGTGAAACGTGGGTGGATTTAACCTTTAAACAATGTGGAGGAAATAAACACAATACAAATGGTGTTGTGTTGTTTTGTCAGTAGAAATCACTTAATTAAATTGACATGATTTAAAGCGACCGGCTGTGAAATCGACTGATTCAGTCGGAGTCAGAGTTCGACAACAGAACAAACAATTTAATCCCCGATATATATTCAGATGTGATTTTAGTTTTCACTCTCAATGAATATCTCTGTCAGCTGGACTGTGGGTTAAATAATAATCTAATTACTCTGATACACCAGAGAGAACATCACTGTTTACACTCGCTGCAGCCGAGAGGATCTCAGGGACTCATGAACACAAACAGACGATGGAGTGAAAGGACCAGAGATGTTGTGTGTTTGTATAGAACAGACACACAAGTGGACGGGACTGAAACACAAACCAGTCGAATGGAACCACAGAGTTTCTAAAGGTTCAGACCTGAGGGGCAGAATAAAATCTCTCTGTAAAATAACAAGCGTTTGTGAAGAGCAGACAGAACTCCTACATTTACTAAATCTTTTATTCATCCACCTGTGAATCAGGTAGAGACATAAAACTGTTTGATAGCTTTAACATTTGTCTTTCAGGGTAAACCTTTCCCCTGAAGTTCATGAACATTTAATGAAAAACCAATAAATCAAGCAAACAGAGAACTCCTCTTTTCTCCTCTTTTCTCCTCTTTTCTCAAACTCAGCCGTCGTTTGAACGCTTCTGTAAATATGTTTTTGAAGATTAAAGGTGTTGAAAAGAAACTGGATTCATGATTTTCTGGATGTTATAATGTGGACGGAGCTCTGAGACGGGAACAGAGGATTTTTCCTTTTGTCCTGAATGAGTTTGGCCGCTGACGATCACCGGGGCGAGGGAATTAAAAAAAGAGAGACAGAGCGGGCGGTGTGACAGTCGTCTGCTCCAGATGAGCAGTCTCCCCCCCCCCCCTACCCAGAGGCATGGAGGTGACTGGCTGGGCTTCAGTCTGACTCTCGTCCTCCACCTCGTCCTCCTTTTCGTTATTTCTCTCCTCTTCCTCCTGTTCTTCCATTTCTTTACCTCCTCACCTCCCCCTCACCTCCTCCTGACCCGTTGCTCTATATGCTGCTCTACTCACTGTGAGAATATAAATGCAGTGCAATGATTCTATATTTGAGATACAACTAAAACGGTCAATCCTCCCTGTCATTAGACCGGCCTTCACCCTTGACGTCCCACTCTTGTCCTCCTTTGTCCCCGTCTCCTCTCCGTCCAGTCCTCCTCCTGACATCCTTCTTTGTCTGTGCACACTTTTTACTTATTCGGTTACAATGCTGTCCCTGTGTCCGATGTCTTGAGTCATTAAGTCCTCCCTCGTCCGGTTCTTACAACCTTTGCTCCATCCGAACCTTTAGAAAATAGAATATTCTGACGTGTGTTCAGATCCCCGTCCTGGTTTGTTTTGGTGAACTGTCCCCTGAGTGCAGTGGTTTGGTTTTGCTCCTGAGTTTGATTAGACACGAGCTGCACTGTGTTCGATTCCCTGCAGCCGCTCCCACTCAGCTCCTCCTCCGCTCTGGTTTGGAACCCGATGGCTGGAAGCTGCAGAATTATTTCCAAGCAAATCACCAGCAGCAGCATCATCATCATTATCTCCGTCCTTGTCTCCCTTCATCTTCATCTTCCGTTCACTCTTTCTCTCCGTTCCCGTCCCTCCGACGCTCCCCCACTCCGCCTGCCAAACCTCCCTCTCACACATTTCCTGTCCTTTCAGTCCGCACACACGTTCCCTCCTCTCCCCACTTTCTGTGCCCCCCCCCCCCCCACTGGGAGCGCCTGAACGTGAGCAGCTGCTGGTTCACGGGGATTTGTCTTTTGTCTGTCTCAGCTGTCAGGACACACAATGTGCAGAGACACTGACACACAGAGAGGAAATGGGGATTGTCTCATCTGCCTGATCGTCTCCGTTACAGGAAGTCTGTGTTGGTCGTTAAACACTTTACGAGCTGCGGTGTCACGACCGTGTGGAGAGTCCTCATGTCTCTGAATCACAAAGTGCATCAGTCCAGAGGATGAGGAACGATCTGTGTGTGATTCTTTATCCAGGAGAGATGTGCTTCTCTCTCACTCACAAGCTGAAGAGCTGCTGGCCCCAGAGCAGCTGGTCCCAGAGCAGCTCCGCTCATCAGCAGCGGTTTGAGATGCATGTGGAAACAGAGACACTAACCGACAATCATCTAAATCATAGAGATGAGAACCTCTGTGGTGAAGGACAGCAAATCATGAACTGCTTCAAGCTCAAACTTCAAAGAATAAACTGAACGTCTTTTTCCAGGAATGATGGACAAAGTCCTGTTTCCAAGTTTTAACGAGATAACATTGAAACTACAAATATTTACTGAACAAGTGTCCAATCAGTATAATAACTTCTAACTCGGCAGTTAAAGGTGAAAAGGTAAATCGTCTAAATAAATGCAACACTTTTCTAGACTTGACAACCATGACATGCCGACTGGAGAAGCCAGGAATCGAATCATTGCTCTTGACCCGCTCTACCTCCTGAGACGCAGCTCTTCAGATCTGGAACCGACTCAAACTCAAGCTGAGACTTGGTTCTTTAGTGAATGAGCTGAAGCTCCTCAATGGGATTTAACCAGATGAAATAATTCACACAACCTGTGAAGAAGGTGGAGATTTATTTCTATCGGAGCTATGTTTGGATCCGTGTCCAGCCCCCCCGGGGGTTAGAACCCGCTCATGTGTTAGAGGTGTCATTCATGCCACTCGCCCCGAGTCCCAGGGGCCCCCCCGCCTGTCAGCCTGATGGACAGCCCTGCTGCTGATTGAGAGCGCCCTGTTTAGCCGAGTCTGAGATGAACCTGCTCACCTCATTTCAGAGAGCGGGGGGGGGGGGGGGGACCTGTGGAAACCATCCATCTGGAGTCAGACCTGCTGCTGAGAAGATTCCTCCGACACGTCGTCCATCTCTCACATCTGCACCGCTCGGTGTTTCCTGCTGTAATTCAGACTTGAGCCTGGTCTCCTCACCGCACCTCATCCCTTCACTGCAGGAACGTTTCACATTTCACTCGAGAGGCTTTAACACACAGCTCCCTGCGTTCGGCTCGGGGCCCTGAGGGAGTCGTGGAAGCTCGTCCTTCAAACGTCCTTCAACCGGAGTGTGGTCAGAAGGTTTCAGTGCAGGGCAGAAGATTCCATGGACTAAAGTTACAATGAAATAACCGATATAAACACGATAGAGATCAATTAGACCCGTGAACATCCATCCATTCACATTCTCCACGTGTGAGGAAGTTATGGACCTGAAGAGAACTCATGACCTGTCCACACTCTCTCAGCCAAACTAGGATTCAAACCCAGAACCTCCTCACTGTGAGGAGACTGTCCACTGCTCCACCGTGCCACAGAGAAGTATGAAATCTATCACATAGATCAAAATATCTTTTCTGTGTTTGAAATTCATGACGAACATCGAAACCACAGCAGTGTCTACAGGACTTGAACGCACCATGATGATTTGTATGTTACGTTAGGCGAAGCTGAACCGAGCAACAACGACAATGAAGTCACGACAGATGTTGGACTTTATCACATGTTTTATAGATATATATCATAACACATCCAATAATGAATAATGCAAAAAGCTGCAGCATGAGAGAAAGCCCGAGCAGCAGGTTCCCACCATGTTCCTCCTCCTGTGTGAGACCAGTATGACTCAGCTCTGAATGTGGAAGCTCCATTCAAGCTTCCTGTTTACCCCTCCTGCTCGGCTGTTTGCCCCCCCGTCCCCCCGCCCCCCCGGCCCCCTCTCACCTGATCCGGTCGTGCACTCGGTGCGTCTGGTTCCCGTCGCTCTGGCAGTTGCCGGCGTACTGCAGCCGGCTGTTGGTCCCCAGGTCCCTGCGCAGAGCCATGGCCCCGTGGGTGAGCACCGAGACGCCTTTGGCAATACGCCTGCAGGATTAGAGACAGGACAGTGTGAGACGGAGACACCGGAGACACTTTCAAAAGGTCTTTTGTGACACTGCCAAGGTCCAGGGGGGAAAGAAATAAGAAATGAAGTGTGGGTGGAAGAGAGACTCCAGCGACCATGAAGACTTAATAACACCGAACTCACAGGAGGAGAAGAACACACTCCTCCGGAACTTCAACAAGACCTCGGACAAATTTAAAAAGAAAACCCCAACGTGGTAATTTAAATTATATGTGACTTCAACAGAATGAGGAGTTAGAATCTTCACTGACTGAGACGCTGGAGACCTGACCAGCTTCTGGAGATGAGGCTGTTGAATGGAGGCGCTCGTCTGCACCAGGGACAGTGAAGAATCCAGACTTACAGTAAAACACTGAGAACTGAGCATTAATACACCTGCAGAGCTCCGAGGCCTCGTGCACGTGCATGGATATGAATTATTAGTCCGCTGGTGACTGAGCAGCTGATGAACGAGCCACAGATGATGAAGCAGGACTGAAGCGGCTGAAACAAGCACGACTCAGGTGTCTACACGTGTTGATGAATAACTATTAGCAGAGGGTTTTCCTTTCTCTCTCAGGATGATTTCATATTTAATAATAGATGATAATAGGAGAGAGAGAGACGCTTTTTACTGTGGATGTAAATCTACTCTGATTTGTCTCTCGCTGCTTTAAAACAAACACCAAACGCTTCAAACATTATTATACTTGATGCTGAAATTGACTGCGTTGAATAAACTTTTAAGAGCAACAATATGTTCCTGCTGATAAGATTTGTTCTGGTGAGTCTAAAGATCCCAGATTCATAATCAGCAGAGCCTTGTATTCATAAATCAACACACTTCAGACGTTCTGCTGCTTCACCCGGACGTGAAGGAGCAGTGACTGAAGAAGAGTCTGTCCACTGGACTGAGACGTCTCTGTCCTCCCCACAGGACACTGCTCGTCTTCATGTGAAGGACGAGGACACAGGATGTCCATGGTCACCTCCGACAGAGACGTGATGTTCTCACTGGACTCGACAGCAGGATGAAGCAAATAGAACAGAACCGGTTTTATAGATTTACTCTGTGGACGTAGATCCAAGAGGCTAATGTTTGTGAACAGGGGAACATTTGCTGCCCGTCCAGATAAAGATGATTTATCAGATCAGTGATCAAAGGGCCTCGACCCATCACACATATGGGATCCGCCCCTTTAGTTTAATTATGTCAATTCAGGGATGTGTCTGTTAACGTCTAATCAAATCTACGACTCTCACACTGAGTTGAATGAAGGATGACGAGGTTTAATTTCACATGTGACTCGATGGAGCTGTTTGACTCTGCTCCCATCACAGTGAGGAGGGAGGAGATCTACTGGTCCCAGTCGTTCTCCAGTGTCCAGTGAGACTCACTGAGGAATCCATCAGCAGCAGCATTGCATCATATACCACAGATATCACTATTACAATATGTAAATGAGGGAATTTGAGGGACACGGCTGGTAAATCCAATTTTTTAAAAGGCACCATGAGCTGGTCAACAGTAAACTGTGTGATGGTGCATTCAGGGGATCCCGATCAGCTCGTTAAGTTCAGATGCATCACATGACCGATTCTGTTTTACCTGGTTTTCAGGTTTAAGAATGAATTTACAAAATAAATAATAATAATCCATCAAAATGTACGGATTAAGTTATTTTATACTGGATCATTAATTCTTCTTCATCATCATTCACCTGCAGGAGCATTTTAAAGCTGCACGATTCATTTGATAAGATTTATAATAGAGGAAGAAAAAGCAGCTCAGTCTAAATGATGCAAAAACAAGTTTCATTTAGTTTTCTACTTTCTCTTGTTTATCTCTCTCTCTCCACCAGCTTCCTGCAGCCTCACCTGACTGAGGGGGATCTAACAGTTGGATGAGGAGCTGCAGCGCTCACCTGGACTCACTCGCTCGCTCCATTTAGATTTGATTAGATGAGGAATGTAATGATCCCTGCGGTGGAATCAGGTCAAGCCTGCAGCAGATAATACATCATGCACAGAGCAGGTGGTCGGGAAGTTTCACTGCGTCTCGGTACGTTAGTGCCCACGTGGAGAGACTCTTCCACTGAACCAGGATCAGCTTCAAGGCTCATTCAGGGTGAAATCACTATTCATCGGAAAATTATGAATTTCCTGATTCGATGTTCTTTGACTCTTTGGCTTCAGGCTCTTTTCTTAGTAATGAAGTTATACGAGACACAATTCAGTGGATGTTAAACACTTCGGCCGATGTTGAGACAAATGCTTCGGTCCAAGAAGAACCATCATTATTCTGAACTGCCCAGGAAGCTGCAGAAGTCCGACTCCTCCACCCTCTGCCCTGCTCTCACCTGCGTGGCTCGTCCCTCCAGCCCTGAGGCCGGATGGCGAACAGGGCCTTGGGCAGCCCCTCCAGGCCCAGGCCGGACAGGGCGGGTCCCACGGCGAACCACATGTGACTGGGCCCGGCCTGACCCGCCGCCAAGGCTGCACGGAAGATCAGCGCCGCCTCCTCCAGGGAACAGTACAGCAGACGCACCTGGAGCACGGGGGGGGGGGGGGGGAGAGAGGTAAAGAAGTGAGGGATTAATTCATCAATTAAGCAAAAGGGAGGAAAAGAGGGAGGGAGAGAAACACAGTGAAAGAGAAATGGGAGGATGGATGTGGAGCGAGAGAAGCAAAGAGTGAATTTCCATCCCATTTATCCCCGTCCCCCCGTCCCCCCCCCCGTTGGTTCCCATCATGCCCCTCCATGTGTTTCCTCCACAGTTATGGATGACGTTCGTTTACACATCAATACATTTGCTGCAGTTGTGCATTAATGTGTCTCCTGTTTATTTATTTGTCCTTCCAGAGAGAGCTGTGGGGGGGGGGGGGGGGGGGTGGGGCTTCTCGCTCGGCTTACGCTTTCCCTCTATGCATTATTAAGAGCCGGGAATGGAAAGAGGGGGAGCGAGATTAAAGGGACAAAGATGGAGAGCGAGGCTGCAGCGGGTGTGTACTTGTGTTTGTGTGTGTGTGTTTGTGTCTGTGTGTGTCTGTGTGTAGTCGGCGCTGAGGGCACTTCAGATGATTACACAGAGGAAGCACTTGAGGAGCATTTGCGCCACAGTTTTGTGAGACAATTGACGAGGCCATAAAACTGAAATTAGTCCAAACCGAATTGTGAAGCACTTTCCCGTGACACCCGGCAGCCGGCGAGCGCTCGGGTCACACGCCTCACGTTCACCATCGAGATCACGTGACTCCTCCCACTCAGCCCACAGGAGGTCGGCCTGAAGTGGACACTGACGCTCCGTCCCTGTCCATCACGTCCTTCATCAGCTTCAAGTGTCCTCGTCCTCTCTCGTCCTCGGGACAGGGGTCAGAGGTCCCTGCCGCTCGTCCCCTCTCACGGAGAGAGAGAGAGAGAGAGAGACGCCATTTGTGGTAATTTCACGGCATCAATCAGGTCGTTAGCTCCGGTGACTCATCGCGCCACCGCTCAAACGTGAGACGTCTCATTTGTGAAAGAAAATATTTCATTTAGAATCGACTGCGACTTCATTTTGTAACGTGACAGAGCTCGACCGCTTCAACGCACAGGTTGAAATGAGCCAAACGGTGACTACACACACACACACACTCACACATACACACAGACAGACACACACACACACACATAGACAGACACACACCCACACACAAATACAGCATTTAGACGAGAAGCAGGAATGTAGTTAATTAGATTTCATGCCACTGATTACATTTTGAGACCCAGTGTCTGTGTTTTATTTTCACAATGGAAGCCTCATTTCCCCCCCGACAGGAAGGTGAACATTTAAAACTTTAAGTCTGAGGCTCAGAGAACCACGATTACAAGTCAATAAAAGTCAAATAATTGCTCATAACAAAACTTTATGCAATCAACAGCTGTTTAATAACTTTAAGATGTTCTTATAATATTCTTACACGGATCAAATGACTTTTTAAAAAGGGTTGATCACAGTGAGGATAAATAACTTCCTCCCATCGACGACTAAAGATGGACGACACGGTGTTTCTCAAACTTTGGATTTGATATTGATATTTTACTTCTGTTATATTCATGTAATCATATCTGTGGACGTGAAGAAGTCGGAGCCTGAACTCTAATGTTCTGCTGCACTAAACATTTAAAACGTGAGTTGTCCGTCTGGCGGTGATGCAGAGACGTCTCATCCGGTCCAGGACGGTTTGAAACACCAGGTGATGAGACTCGTGTGTAGAAACTCTCATTCACTTGTTCCAGCAGCTTCTCTTTAAACATCTCTCTCTCTCAGTGGTTGATCAGAACGTGTAAATCCATGTCGGAGCTGTAGCTGACGCACGGTTTGGTCCAGAGTGATTTGTCAACTCAGGATCCGGCTGAAACGAGCTGATACATCAGAAGCTCTGAGGCTTATGAAAAATGAATGAATGGATTAAAATCCATGACACTGGGAGTTCCTGCTGCTGTGCTGCTGGATTTGTCGTTGGTCTGTTCTCCTCTAATGAGAAACTTAATTGACTCCGACGTGCAGAAGAAGAGACAACACACCTGCTGACTGGTAAACAGGCGCCGCGCTAATTGGCAAAGACGAAGCTTTGAAGTGAAATGAATGTCCCCAGCACCACGGCCGTCCTCTTCTTCTGAGAGACACCACAGAGACGTGGGACCAGTCACTTTGTGTTTGGCTGCAGCAGGAAGGAGACGGCTCGCTGAGGACCAGGAGGACGGGTTCCATCTCGTAAACACAGGTCCTCCAGATCCTGTTTGTCTGTGAGACTCGTGTTAATGAAGAAGAAGAAGAAAGAGACATGGAGACGTAAAGAAAACCTCCGGATGGGAAACACGTCTCTTTACACTCACATCACCAGACAGAGCCGCATTTAACCACTGATCCCACATCAGGAGGTTCTATTCAAGGGATTCTTAGCCTAAACTCCCAGTGCAGGTTTGGTCCAGTCCACACATACTGGTGAGTGCTCAACCTGCAGCGTCATGTGACCACAGCCTCATTGTGAACCTGCTCCCGAGGGGGGGGGGGGGGGCTCTGTGGATTATGCAGGAGTTGGCTCGGAGGCCTGATGGCAGGTTTTCAAAAGGGCCGGATCAAGGTGTGAACAGCAGCTCGGAATCAAAGAGAAACCCGGCAGTGACACAGGGGAGGAGAACTCACTGAGGAACAATGAGCCAAGGTTTCAGGTTCTCCTTCAGCAAAGGGAGAATAATGACTCCTCGGTTTGATACTGAGAGAAACTCAAGAGTCAATTATCCCAGCTGCCAATTAGCAAGTTTAATATGATCAAATCGAGTTAAAGGCACATTTGTCAGAAACATGAACGCAACCTTAAAATGATAGAAATCATTTTTGAGAATCATTTCTTTGACCTTTTAGTTTGGACCGGGTCCCGTGCGCGAACATGGAGGTGGCAGAATGTTGAACCTACCGCGGCGAACCACCAGGGGGACTATTGAGATGCTTTGGCTTCATGTAAGCAGGTCAAGCAGCATTCTGATGTATTTTAATTTTCTGTAGCCGATCAGATCGATTTGAAGGTCGTTCAAGAATCAGGAAGTGAGGAGATAGTGTAGTGAGATGTTAACATGAACTTTAAAGACCTGTGATAATGTTTTATTAATATACAAACACTTTGATGGACAGCACAGGAAGTCCAGAGGGAAACATCTCAGTGGAGAAGCTGCTCCCTTGGAGACGTTCTAGACTTTCTTCTGACCATTACTTGAAGTCGGCTTTAATATGTTCATATGCACATCAGAGCTATGATTCACTGCCCCCCCATTCTTTCATTCTTTCATTCTTTCATTCTTTCATTCTTTCATTCTTTCATTCTTTCATTCTTTCATTCTTTCATTCTTTCATTCTTTCATTCTTTCATTCTTTCTTTCTTTCTTTCCCTGGAAGACATTTGGACAAAGCTCACCGACACGTGGAGGTTTAGAAGGCGAAGTCAGAAGTTTGAATAAACAGCTTCGGTGTCAAACAGCCGCTCAGAAGTGGACGGTCGGGTGAAAGGAAGTGAAACGATCCCGTGGCGTCCGATGTCTCCTTCCTCGCCACCAGACACGAGGGGTCGTTGTGGTTTCACCGTTTCCTCGGGACTCTGTTGTTTCTCCGCAGCGATGATGCAGAAAAATAGACTTTTCTGTTCCGAACCTTTCGTGCGTTGAAGGTCAGAGAGAGAAGTTCCTCGGCTGTGGCTCGTTCTGAAGCTGTGAGTTTAAACCCAGACTCCATTAGTCATCCATTATCTGAACCGCCTGTCCAGACATGGGTCGAGAGGCGGGGTTCACATCCCAGGCCCGGCTCCTATCTCCTCTACAGCAGGTAATTCATTAGCAGCCAATTAACAGCTCAACAAAGGTTTGTCAAACACCGGCACGTTTAGTTTAAAGGAGGCAATTAACCCCTTCTCCTGGAGGTCGTCTTTCTGGACCGGGTCAAACACATCGAGAGACAGCAGCTCGGAAACGTCACCGTTCGATGCTGGAGAGGAAACCCAGCGAACACAGGAGGAGCACGGAGAGTCGTTTTGCACAAAGTCTGTTGCAGATAAGTTTTTCTCTCAGTGGGCGACAGGAGCCGAGCTTCTTCTCTCAAGGTGGAACCAGCAGCTGATGGAACGAGGTCAAAGAGACAATGAAGGAGAGGATTGTGTTTTTTAAATTGGATTCACCATCTGTTCCTTCAAGGCCTGTGGAACCTTCACAGATGTCGGTTCAGGAAGTGAAGATTTTGCGGTTTCATAAAACTGCGATGATAAGACTTTTAGTTTCACAGACCCCCCCCCCCCACACTCACCTGGGCTTCGTGGTCTTTGAGCAGCCGCTTGGTTCGCGCCTCCCCGGGGTCGTCCGTCACGTTCAGGATCACCACGCTGTTCTTCTCCCAGCCGATGAAGGAGCCGTCCGTCATGCCCTCCACCATGGCCAGGAAGTCCTCGTAGCCGTGGTGCCGGGTGGTCACCACGGAGAAGGCGGTCCAGTCGTACTCCTCCAGAACCTCGAAGATGACCTCCAGCTGGAGCGCGGTGGAGCAGGTGAACTGGAGGTAGATGGAGCCGGTCTCCTGGAAGAGACGAGGATCATGAATCACAGCTCAGAATATGGACAAAGAAAAGAAGCATCCCAATAAAACCCGAGCTGAAGTCAGGCGTAGTGTCGCTTTAAGGTTATTAAAGAATCCAGTTAAACTCTGGTCTGCAGCAGTTACACACGTTCATTAGACACAGATTTAAACACAAACCAACACACTTCTGTCTGATTAGAGCAGCACGTCCCTGTTTGGTGAAGATTGACACAATCACATGATTATTGCTGTCACACAACACAAAAGGTAGCGTTACTATTCAAATCTTCTTAGTGCTCCTGCCATGACGTATGATGACATATGACAGGAGGTGTGCAGAGCTTTTGTGTTTACATTACATATGAACATTTGAAGAATAGGTCCAGTTTAAACACACAGGCACAAAACACACCAGTTTAAAAAGTGGTTAGTGTGTGTCCCTGAATCTGAACCATCACCTGAACCAATCGTCTTCTCAGCTTTGCACCAGTTCACTGTTCCAACCGAACACGACACAGATAGAACTTGACCAAAAGAACAGAACCAGGAAAAATCCTTGTTTAGAAATGAAAAGTGTTTTGTCTCCATGCTGACCTCACATTCACATTCACTCATCTTGCACCAGTTCCTGCAGCAGAGCTGAACACTGGTGTTTAATCAGGTCTCATTCAAAGTCCCTGTCCTGTTGGACGGACACTGTTCTTCTCTCTGATCTGTGAAACACAATCAGATGATTCTTCAGCTCCGAACACAGCGTCTGTCTGAATGAGTCTTTCTGAGCCCGTGAGAGAAAGAAGCGAGTCCTCCTCTCTGCTGCTGCAGTCACTGTTAATCTGACGAGCTGCTCAGAGCCCGAGAGACGTCTTCATTTCTATCGGCTTCTCCTCCATTGTGGTTCTGTTACAAATAGAACAGAGGATCAGGAAGTAGGAATCCATAAAGAGAGAATGTGAGCTGACAACCTGAACCAGAGCAGACGTCCAGATCTCCGTGTGTCCTTCTCTGACTCCGTCCAGAGTTTAGAACTCAGTGATGTTTACCATGAATTATTCAGCTCATCCTGAACATAAAACATATTCAAATGAGCTGACTCTGGATCTGTGGACGATCAAAGACGAGGCTCGGCGGGACTCTCCTCAGGTTGCACTGCCCTCGACTGGGTCAGATATCAAACCAGCATCGGCCCCAGTTACATTACCAGCTTGTCTGTTTCTCTGCTCCCGGCTGAGAGCGGAGCGTGAAGCGGAGACGTGAAACAAAACGTTCCTTCCCCCTTCGGAGGCTGGAGCTGAAAGAACAACACTCAACGTGTCATGTGAGCATCGAACAGAAACCGTGAAGGTCCCGAGTCAGGGTTCCAGAAGCCGTGTTGACTCGAGTATCAAGAAACAAGCAGGACTCAGCTTCCCAGAGGCAATTAAGAGCTGATCAGGGTTCAGTTGTTCAAACACTACAAACTCCTCTGGAAGCTAGAGAGCTTGTTTTCCAACCCCAACAGGACGGGTCAAAGGGGCGGAGCTTAGCGAGCTAGCTCATTCAATCACAGCAGGAGACGCTCGATCCTCTGCCAGCTGTCAATCATAACACAATCTAACCTGGAGCTCGTTAGATATTCACACAACGTTAATGTGTCTGAGTTCTGAAGCAGAGTCTGAAGGAAGCTGAGAACCTGACAGCATGGATAACAGTGGCAGGACTGGAAGGAGCTACTGGTCACCGGATGGAACCAGTGCTGGAACCAACATGAATCTGAGTGGACTGGGTTCATCTAACAGGATATGATGGTGAACAACTGGTTTATGACCACGTTACGGCAACTCTCAGAGGACATTGGGTCTGAAATACAGAACCAGGTCTTCAAACTGTGTAGTTTGACAGAAATCACACTGAAAAGACTGTAAGGTTTGTTTGTGAGTCAAGTTGAAAGATAGAAATCTGCTTTTATGACCAAGAGGAAAAGAATATGTATATTTTTTTTATACGGCCCAATGGCAGCTTGATGTCTTTACAGAACGAATGTTTATTATACTTATATTTACATAAGTATAATGTTAGGCCGGTGTGTTCTGGTGCTGACGTGTCCCTGAGCCTTAAATCAACTGACGCCACAGCTGATGTTACAGTCGTGTCGAATTACAACAACCTCATTGTACTGTCAAGAAGATCCACTTAAAACTAATTATTAAATATCTCCCCTGTCAGCGCTGAACTGCTTTTGTTAGCCTGACGTACTTATGGCCGTTCGTCACACACAGACGCGCCGGTCGGAGAGAAGACACCCGATAACTCCGTCTGCAGCGATGAGCGGGCGAGAATCACAACACACAAGGTGACGCAGCAGAAACACAAGGCCGGACAAACAACACAAGACAAACACACGTGGATGAAACGCACAGATTATCAGTTTCATCACTCATCATGAATATCATCAGTTTGGGGTTTTTACGGTCCAGTCTCAGTTTGCTCAGCAGGCCTCGCGCCCCGTGCACTTCCTGCCCTCACACTTAGCTAGAGGAGCACTTTGAGTGAGATGAGACCAAAATGCAGCCAATAGGAAAACTTCAAATCAGAGTCACATGACCCACGAGGCTGAAAACAACTGCAAACTCTGCCGGTTGTTTGAATACGTTGATTTGAAGCTAATGTTGTGTTTACAGCAACGATGCTTTAATTTTGTAGGAGACATTCAACAAAGAACAGTCAAAATATAGGAATATTGAATATTTTGAAAAGAATTAAGAATTAAAACTCTAAAGTCTTAGACAGGAGTAATTCAATGGCCAGTTTAAGTGATTTAAATTAAAATTTAATTTATGCCATCATATTCAATAATGACTTGCAACATCATGAGTAGCTGCATCGTCAACATTTAGGATATTTAAATTGAAATTTAATTTCAGGGACTCGGGGGCAGCACAGACGGCTGCTCCCTCAGTCCAAACGAGTTAAAAAGTGATGATGCAACGTGAGGTAATGTGTTTCTACCTGCGGCTCTCGTCCCAGGCTGGCCCCTCCCCCTACAGCGACCACGGGAACCCCCGTCTGGGCGGAGACGAACTCCAGCATGGGGGCCAGAGGGGCCCGGTTGGGCGGCGGCGGCCTCTCCTCCTCGAACACCAAACCCTGGACGGGGAACAAAAGGAGGCCCATTGAAACCAGTCACACCACAGAGGACGTTACATCATCTTCATCCAGACGCTGTTGCACAAGCTCCTCGTCAGGTTTTTATTCATCAACAGGAATTTTTTATTTTATTCTCACGCACACGAAGCCTGGAGAACAAATTAAAGTCCGAGGGAAATTCACTGGAACACTGAGTTCATGTGCTGGTCACAGTCCAGTGACGAGTGCTGAAGAAACCAGACGTTTCCAGAGCATCTTACAGGTTTGATGAAATAACAAAATCACTTCTGGAGGCTGTTTCTTCGCTGCTCTGCCGGGCGATCGATGCACAGAGAGATAACATCTGAATCCAGCCCCTGCAGTGTTAAGTTGCTTCACGCCACAGAAACAACAGACAAGCTGCTGGCCCGCGGGCCGGCCGGCCTCCTGCAGCCTCATCACAGGCTGATGCAAGAAATCAATGATCTGCTGAAATGCTCAGGCCACCATGTTCTTCTGTTTGTGCTAAAAGGCTTTTGAATTCAGGTAAATGGATGAAGTTCTGATGATTGACATCACTCCATGTAATGAAAGGAAGGGGGGGGGGGGCTGCAGTGATTGGCGGCTTGGTGACTTAATGCTTGTTTTCTTGTAGAGATTCAAGGAAGCAAATTGAAGCTAAGTGGAGCTGACGGCTCATTCCTCACAGGGAAGCATTTGATTTGCAAACAGACTCGACCTGGAAATAAGATAACACACTGTAAAGAGTTACAACCTGATTTGATCAGACACATTTTTTACTGTGACTGGACGAGAGATACACAGATACATGTTAATCTGTAGATGAAAGAGTGAAGAGATGAAGGACAGAGTGAAGGATGTAGTGTAAAGTATTACCTGCATAAGCATGATCACAAGCAGCTCTCAGGGGGAGGGGGAGGGGGGGGGGACTCAGCTCCGGATGAGAGTCATACTATGAGGGATTCAATGGTTAAACAAACTCCACAATGGAATGAATGAACAGTGATTGTGATCTTTGTCAGATTGTGTGTTTTATTCCCGTGTGAGACACAGAGTCGACTCGGTGCAGAAGTTCAGACACTTAGTGACTGAAGGTTTTTAACTTGTGTTAAAGTGACTGTTCTGGGATCAGCTGAAGCGTCTCCTGCTCAGAATCATGAGAAGTTCTTCAAACTGCATCAGGTGAGTTCACTGAACGTCTCAGAGACTGAGTTGAGTCCAGTGCAGTTTGGGGGCGTTGCCTTCAAAGTGAAGTGAACGCTGTGTGAACTGTTTCTAATGAGTCATCGGGGGGGCTATACAACTTCTCCAAAAAGAAGATTCTTGCAATGAATCTAGTGACGTTTGGAAAAACCTTGTGTGTGTCTGATGTTTGTGTGTACCTGCAGTGCGTTGTGTGTGTCTCATGTTTGTGTGTACCTGCAGTGCGTGGTGTGTGACGTGTGTGTGTACCTATAGTGCGTGGTGTGTATCTTCAGTGGCGTGTTGTGTGTGTGTACCTGCATTGGCGTGTTGTGTGTGTTATGTGTGTATGTACCTGCAGTGTGTATGTTGTGTGTACCTGCAGTGTGTGTTGTGTGTGTGTACCTGCAGTGCATGTTGTGTGTTGTGTGTGTGTACCTGCAGGGGCGTGTTGTGTGTGTGTTGTGTGTTGTGTGTTGTGTGTTGTGTGTTGTGTGTGTGTACCTGCAGTGCATGTTGTGTGTTGTGTGCGTGTACCTGCAGGGGCGTGTTGTGTGCATGTTGTGTGTTGTGTGTTGTGTGCGTGTACCTGCAGGGGCGTGTTGTGTGCATGTTGTGTGTTGTGTGTTGTGTGCGTGTACCTGCAGGGGCGTGTTGTGTGCATGTTGTGTGGTGTGTGTTGTGTGTGTGTACCTGCAGGGGCGTGTTGTGTGCATGTTGTGTGTTGTGTGCTGTGTGTGTACCTGCAGGGGCGTGTTGTGTGCATGTTGTGTGTTGTGTGTTGTGTGTGTGTACCTGCAGGGGCGTGTTGTGTGCATGTTGTGTGTTGTGTGCTGTGTGTGTACCTGCAGGGGCGTGTTGTGTGCATGTTGTGTGTTGTGTGTTGTGTGTGTGTACCTGCAGGGGCGTGGTGTGTGCATGTTGTGTGTTGTGTGTTGTGTGTGTGTGTACCTGCAGGGGCGTGGTGGCCAGCAGCTCACACAGCTGCAGCAGCAGGCTGCCCGGGCTGCTCTCGTTCACTGCCAGGTAGATGACGTTGGCCTGACCCGATGGCGTCATCACCGTCTCGCCCACCAGAGCCGCCAGCGACAGGGAGGCCAGGGAGGAGGAGTACGAGGCCATGGCAGCCACGCCTGTCATCGAAGCTGTATCCGTTACTCCCCTTCCTCCTCCCCTTCCTCCTCCCCCTACTCCTCCCTCTCCTCCTCCTCCTCCTCCTCCTCCTCCCGGACCGCTCCCCAGACCGGGTCCCGGCCCCGGCCCCGGCTCCACGACCCCCGTGCCTCCCACCACCGCCGTCTCCGGGAGCAGGGAGGAGCCCGAGTGGACCACGGCGATGTTGACACCACCCGAGTCCCTCTCTCTCTCCCGGGGCCGGAGCAGCAGGGGGGGCGAGGGGCGTGCGGGCCCCGTGCAGGCCAGGACAGCCAATAGCAGTGAGAGGGCAGGCCTTGGGGCCACCATGGGGTAAGGGCAGGACCAGTGGCAGCCGTCGGGGGGGGTTCAGGGACGGCCAGGTGAGGGTTCAGGGACTCGGGGGCGGCGGGTGACGTCTGTGGGGGGGAGGGAGAAGGGAGGACAGGTGGAGGGAGGGTCACAGTGCTTCACCTGATGAAGAGAGGAGACCCTGGAGGAGACAGAGAGGAGAACAGGTCACATGATGTTCACTGCTCCTCATATCTACGGTCAGAAGGATTTGATCAGAGCCGGAGCTGCTAATGAAAACCTGCCGACACTCAGGGATTAAACAGGACAACAGAGACAGATCCCAGATAAGCATCAGTCACCGGGCAGATCCCAAAGTCCAGAGGGATTATCGTTTATCAACAAACACAACCAGCAAATCAGAATGAGGATTAGAGCTTTAAACACATGGATCATATCGTTTCTCACTGTGCACCAGCAAACTATGACAGATCTAAACTAACAGTGTAACTGTAACACAATGATAAATGTCCACGTGTTTGTACAAAGCAGTAAAGTGCTCTCTACTGTCACTCGGGGGGGGGGGGGGGTATTCACTTGACTTTTGTGACTTTGCTGTACAAACAAAACTTTCTTATCACCTCCCCCAGCTGCTGTTCTCCACTTTCTGCCCTCATTGATTCCTTGTCCAATAAATATCTACACAATCTAAAGCTACAAGATTTAACACAAACTGTTGAACCACTGATGTGCTGCAGGATTTTAATATTCAAATATAACTCATTATTTTTTCCCCACAATGCAGCACAGACTGAGGTCTCAGCTGCAGCGAGCCAGAGGAGCCCAGAGGAGCAGGAGGGAGCAAGTGGCCGGGAACAGGAGGAGAGAGGAGGCAGAGAAAGACCTGCAGGAGCTGGAGGGGCAGAAGATGAAGGGAGGGAGGGAGGTCTAGATGAACGAGTGCAGAATAGAGTGGGAGGACAGATGCAGTTTGTTTGTGAGGGAGAAGAAAACCGTGAGATCTGCATATGCATGAGAAGAGAAAGAGAGAGAGGAGTGGGTGGGAGGCATCAACAATATACAGGATTCATATTCATCTGCATAAACGTTCTACTGGAAAGAGCTTGTTCTCTAATATCTGTGCAATGTGCATGATGAAATGTTTTATAACTTTACAACTTTGTGTACTTTGAGTCATAAGTGATTTGTGTGACATCACAGTGAAGACACTTTCAGTATAAATGTCTGATTGTTATTTGAAGGTTTACGTCCTGCTCTCTGGATCTGGGTCAAAAAAATCCACCGGTGTCCCGTGTCCAGCTCCTCATCTACTGTGCATAGTGTTAATGTTGTGGCCTGGAGGTTCACACACACACACACACACACACACACACACACACACACACACACACACACACACACACACACACACACACACACAGTGTCAGGGTAAAGTAAAGTGACATTATTATGGGCTGTGGGTTTTGTGGTCTGGTGGTTGCAGTGTGAAATGACCGGTAGCGCCCCCCTGAGGGCAGAAGGTCAAACACGAGTCACGCAGCCGGTGATTGTAAAGCATGACTGAAAACAGCTGATGTGAGCTCGACTCTGCCAGAGCTGATGAAGAGCTGCATGTGTGCGTTTCTGTGTCGACTCACAATGTTTCCGCTCTGTAAAAAAATAAACGGCGCCACCAAGACGAGAAGTTCTCAACAGAGAATTAGAATAAGCACCGATTAACAACTTTATCTAAATACAACGCTCACACACACACTGGAGGGAGTTGAGGTATTTGATCAGCATAACTCGTTAATTAGTCCTTTGATCGAATCTGTAATTGTTTTCAAAATTTCGAAATTTTTTCATTTCGTCTAATTCAGAAACATGTGTTTGAGACAGAGGCTGAAGAGAGGAGCTGCAGCGATGGAGCGACACGTGTTTCCTGAACATTAGAGCACGAACACATTCTAAAGTAACAACACAAAGCCTTAGCACACATCTTCCTTTGATATGTGTGGAATGACATTTTTGGTTTTTGGTTGTGAATCACCCCCCCCCCCCCCCCCCCCCCCCCCAAACATTTAAAACCCTGGTTATAAAACAA
Source organism: Platichthys flesus (assembly GCF_949316205.1). Classification (NCBI taxonomy): domain Eukaryota; kingdom Metazoa; phylum Chordata; class Actinopteri; order Pleuronectiformes; family Pleuronectidae; genus Platichthys; species Platichthys flesus. The sequence goes on from NC_084961.1 coordinate 1,274,431, forward strand.
GAAAGACGCTTCCACGCTTTTCCTGGACGAAGCAGAAAAGAGCATTTGAGGAAGCTGATGAACGCTC
>NC_084961.1:1279497-1392420 GCF_949316205.1 Platichthys flesus
TGCTTATAAAGATTTAAGTGAGACAGAACCAGTGTCTCCTACTACAGATATTTATATATTTATGATATCAGATATTTATTTAAGTCTGCACGTCACCTCGATCGAATCCTCCGACTCCGACGCCAGAACCCAAACACACCAATCTGCTCCGAGACCCGAGAGCAATTTCTGTCCCTGAGAATTTTTATCTCAGAATTTCGTGATTCATTTGTAGTTTCGAGAGATTTTAATCGAGTCATTTCTGTTCACACATTCACAGATGATGTGTACACACGAAAAACACAGCCTCCCTGCAGACTCACACACACACACACAAACACACACACACACAATCCATAACTGCCACCCTCTTCCCAGATTGACTGTTTTTTTTCTTCCAAGCATCACTTACTAATGTCATTGCTCCGAGCCAGAAGGCTTTCTGACGTAGCACTCGCTCCACCTCCCTCCCTCTTTTTCTCCTCTTTCCATCCTCCAGCCTCTCTCCCCCTCTTTTCTCTCTCTCTCTCTCTAATTCCATTTCTGCATCCCTCCATCACTGACTTCTCCCCTTGTCAGTCAGAGAGGAGTCTTGAGAGGGAGGGAACAGATGGGGCGCGGGGATTAGGATGATGAAAACTGCTCATTTCAGGAATAAGAACCTTATTGTAGCTGTAGTGAAAGTATGACAATAAAGAAATGATAACTCTGTCCATAAAGAGAGAGAGAGAAAGAGAGAGAGAGAGAGAGAGAGAGAGAGAGAGAGAGAAAGAGAGAGAGAGATGAAATGAAGAGGGCCGCTGAACGTGTCTATAACCACATTTTTTCATTCACGCCTTTATTTTATTCTGTAGAGAGAAAGGAGGCACGTGTGAGTAATAAACTACAGTAAGTGCACCACACAATGAGCACAGCAGCGGGGGGGGGGGGGGGGGGGGGGGTGGAGGAGAGAGCGACAGGAAATGGAGGGCAGGGACGAAAAAGAGGGAGAAAAATACACATTAAGGAAGCGTGGGGGGGGATAACATATTCCTGATATCTGGTTCTCTCTCTGCGGCGAGTGGCGAGGGAGGAATGAGGTGCGGAGCGACTCCTGACTTGTGAAGCATTATTCAGGCCGATATTAAAGGGCTCATGCAGCCGTCGGCCCTGATGGGGGGAGATGGAGTGGGAGAGAGTGTGTGCGTGTGTGTGTGTGTGTGTGTGTGTGCGTGTAAAAACACTGTTGCCTAGTTTGTAAAATTGAAGCAATTTCTGAACAGCTTTTTTCCGCAGCACATTTTCCTCCTCAGTGTCTCTCGTTGTGATTCTCCTGCCGAGCTGCTCTTGTTCTCATCGAGCATCGAGCGGCAAACAAGTGAAGACACGAGCGTTGGAGACGTGGAGGAAAGTCGACGCTGCTCGTTAGCGCTCGTTCTCTCTCGTGTGTTCACTCCCTTGTTTGCTAGAGCTGCTGCTTGCGCTCATGTGGAGTCTTGTTGCTTGGACAGATTTCCTGCGCCCTAGCTTCAGTGCTGACGAGCTACAGGTTGAGCGTTAGCGGGGTATATGTGAGGGTTTTGAGTGACAGCGTTACAAAATGTAAACGTGGGATGAAAAAGTCCTGCTTTCAAACTAAATGATAAATAAAACCTGTTCTTATCCTCCGCTCATCTTCCAGCACGTGAGACACACAGAGCAGGATTTAATTGAACATGTACTGTGATAGAAGATGCTTGTGAACCCTCATTACCGGCAGCGCTGTGCCGTCCACCATCATCAGGACAGAGAGTTAATCAGGCAGCGAAGCAGTGACGGATGATTCCCAGTGCAGCGTCCACCACTGGTTGACCTTTGTGTTACTCGTGTTTTCTGCTCGTGTTTCTGTAAAATCTCATTTCTGTTTCCCGGCTCCTCTCCGTCGAGCTGCAGGCGCAGAGCAGCAGCAGACATCTCGAGCAGCCGTGTAAACATCTCACTCCGCGGTGGTTCTAACGGCACAGCCGGCGTGTTGACCCTCTTTACTGCTCGGTACTGGTGGAGCGTGACCAGCGCTCCGACTCCTCTGTTTACACCGGAGCCACAGAGAAACCCAGACCCAGTCCAAATCCACAAACATTCTTAAAAAAATCATTCCACATCATTAACTGGAAGCAGAGCAGCCGAGCTGAAGCTTCACGCTGAGACTCATGTGGAGAAAACAACCTCAACTCGGGTCAGAGCGTTTTTAATGATGGGTAATTATCTAAATGCTCCGGCCATGTTTTTCATGTAAGTGGCTTCGAATGCAGCTGATGTTGTAACGCCAAAGAGAAACATTGACTCCTGTGGTGGAGCGTGCACGTGGTGCTCTTCACCTGCACCTTCACATCTTCATGCATGATCATTTTAATAAAAGCAATCCATTCATGCAGGAGCAGAAACCCACAGGAGATATTTTCCTCTCTGAAAACATCTCCTCTGAAGAACAGATCCAAATCCAGAACCTGGGGTTTCACCAGGGGCCTGTTGGTTGAGGTGTGTAGCTGCAGCCGCCTCGGCTCAGCCTCCTCCATGTTAGTGATGATCACGATAATAACAACTGATCCTCCAGTTCAGGTTTATTCACTGCGTCTTAATATCATAACTCACAACTCTTGTTCCAGCCCCGGGTTGAAATCCATCTCCTTCACAGTCGCCGGCTGTTTGGAAGTTTTCTGGGTTGTCCTGTTGGCTCAGAGGAAGGAAGTAGGTCAGCTAATCAATACGGCAGCTTCCCTCAGGCCAATGAAAGGATGACTGATGTACCTGCCAGACCCTGAAAACCTCAACATAAAGGTTTTAATGTGGGACACTGGACGGACATCAGCCACCCAGACGGCCTCAGTCCGGACCAGGGACACTGAGTTTTCTCTGGAGGTGGATTTCAGAGCCGAGCGAGGAGACTGCAGATATCACACAGAGCGCTGAATTAAACATGAGCTCTTCACTGACGGAGATAACTCAGCAGGTCAAGATGGAGTCAGAGACCAGTGCAACACAAATAAAGATTATTAATGTTATAATAAGGGACATATTTTGAGAAACTCCCCCTGAAACAGAACCAGTGTTCTTTCTTAAATGAGCAGAAGTGAAGAAAACGTGCAAACCGATCTTTAGGTCTAAGATGAAAACCTTATGCAGCGTTTTCCCGATTCCTCGATGAGCTGCCACAGACTGAAGCTACGACTCAGCTGAGGCCTGAAGTCGCGTTAATGTGTCAAGGATCAGGAACGATGGTGTGATCCCCTTCTGGCGAGCACCGGTGTTCCAGCTCCAAGTGAAACCAGTGAGGCAGGCTGATGGGAAGTGGCCTCCGCTTGCACTCTATCACCTCAGTGCTCCTGGATTTCTTTGAACGTGTCATATTTAAGAGCTGTTGATCTGTGACCTTCGGTTCTCACACTCTGATTCACTCCCACGTGTTTCCTCCGCCGCTGCCCCCCCGCAGAGCTCCGTCCAACCCTCGCTTCCAGAGAGAGAAACCAAAAACAACAGAAGAACCAAAGCAGCTTCTCGTCTTCTCGTCTCCTGCTGACTGTCAACTTCTGTCTGTCCTGTTTTCACTGGGACGTCTCCCCTCAGCTTGTCGGCCTGAGGACACACCGTGATACAGAGAGTGTGTGTCTGTGAGACAGAACATCTTCGCTGCCGGGCTGGTGTTGCTGTGCTGCTTCTGTATGCATGTGTGTGTCTGTGTGAGACGGGGATGTCTCTGCACTGTGGTGCTAGGAAGTGGTGCATCTGAGATGTATGCCTGCAGAGTTTCGTGTGCACGGCGCGTGCTCGTGACTTGTAATGCAACAAAGAGCTGCAGAGATCAGGACACACACACACACACACACACACACAGTTGTATCATTAACTGCATAATTAACTGGATTCATTGCCTCGGCCCCGACCACAGAGACTGCAGCACTGCACACACCCATTCTCCATCACACCAATCGAATCCCATCTAAATCTTCTTATGTGCGTTTTAAAAGGAGAATTCATGAACTGTGCTGTTCTGAGATCAGCTCTACAACATGAAACCCTCTCTTCCTTCATGCAGGCTCAGCTCGACCCGGCCAACAGTGTACGGACGGTGTACAGACAGATAAACACTCGATGCTCCACCTGCGGTGGGTCAACTTCTCATTCTGAGAGCTTTGGCATCAAACGTCTCTTTTCTGGGAAGAATTTGCTCCAGATTTTGGAACCAGGCAGCGATTTGCTCCCAATCAGCCTCGAGAGCTTCGGCCACTTACAGATCGATCGTAGCCCTGCAAGAAAAAAGACTGAACGAACAACCCCTGGCTCGTTTTACTGGTTTTTATGTTGATTCCAGTGCTGACGACTCCGTTTAGAAGAAAAAGCTCCATCGTCTGCAAAGAAATGGAACTTGGCTCCTTGGCTGGTTCCTGATGTGACGTCTCCTCTAACGTCAACTTCCTTCTCCCTAAACTGGAAGATTTATGTCCTTTATGGTTTGTGCCCAACGAACACTCACAAGGCTGCAGAACTCGTGATGTTCAACAATGTGCGACTTGTGTTCATCTTTAATTGTTGTCAAATTAAAACTAACATTGTGTTTTATTGTCTTTCAGCTGCCAACGCCCCCCCCTGGCATCGAACCAGCTCCTTTCCTTCTTCAGTTCAAAAAGAGTCTCCACAGAGTCTCTGGAAAATCTATCAGCAAATACTGATCGATTTTTCTCGGTAAGGAGTTTCAAGTCAGTTATTAAATGTTTGTTGACACAGGTTCTGTAATGCCCCGCAGCTCTCTGGGTAAAAGGATGCGTAGACCTCTCGGCTGTGATTGGATGGCCTCCTCCTCCCTGAGAAAGGTTAAAGAACAGCTCTGCTCTGATGGTCGGGGTTCAGAGAGCAAGCGGAGGGAAGACAGAGCGGCGCCGGGATGTTTCTACATCACGTAGAGGAGCTCGTCCAAACAAAACCAGACTCCAGGGAAGAACCTGAACCAACACTGACCCATCACCTGGAGAAGAGAAGTCCATCAACTTGTTCAACTCTCACTTTCTCATCAATGCTCTGATCAGGGAGGAGATTAAAGCTACAGCGGCTACGTGTGTTTCAAACAACACTTTATCACAATAGACATTTAGCTGCTCAGGAAAAAGGAAATTGATTTATTCAGAAAATCCAGATATTTCCTCTGTGAAAAGCTGCTGCATTCATATGTTTGATGAAACCTCCTCGGATCCAGACATGAGAGTAAATAGAGTTCAAGCGCTGATGAAAACGTGTGGAGGGCTTCCAGCGGCTTTATTAGAGTGTCACACTCAGGCAAACAGAAGAGCCGCACTACAGTGTGTAGCTATCGACAAAAGTGTGTGTTGCTACACGGGGAGAGTGGGTTAAAAAGTGGCTGAAGGCGTGTTGCATATTTATCTAATCCTCATTCCTCGTGCACCGGGAGCGTCGGCTCATTGAAACTCTGGTGAAGAGTAGAGCGGCAGGAACAAGGACTCGTGAATAGAAGAACAGACAATAAAGAACAAACAGGCTCTGAGACGACAATTCTATAGAGCTGGAGAGTCTTGAGTTCAGATGTTTTCCTGACATGATTGTTTTCATGCGATAGTAAAAGTGTTCACAAGTCGGTTGTGTCACATGTTTACACCTCAAACTAAAACCTCAACTTTCTGCTACAGGCTGATCAACCAAAACACTTCAACTTCCCTTATTACTCCCACATGATTGTCTCCAAAGCCAAAGTGCTTCTCATTAGGAGATAAACACCTTCTCCGCTCCCACAGATTTCAGATATTACCATTCCCCCTTCAGGACGTGGAGACCTGAGCTCTGCCAGGACGCCACTGACAGCTGAGACATCTCGCCAATGACCTGCCAGCTGCCGGGCTGCGGGCGCTGCCGTCCCCGGGTCCGAGTTTATCAACGCGCTCTGAACCGCTGATTGCCGACATTATACATTCCATTTGTATCGCAGAGATGCACAATTGATTTGTGCAAAATGCAAAGTGTAAATTTAGTTTGCATAATGGGTAATTGGAAAAACTCTGGCTCAGAAATATGGAATGTAATTTCGCTCGACTCGCAGCAGCTGTGCCTGGAGAAGAGGTTAATATTAGCCAGGCATTAATATGAACGTTAATTCAGCCGGATGAAAAGTAATAGTTATTATCACAGGAGATTCAGTTTAGCAGTAAATGTGCATCTTGAGACCCGGTTGGCAGGAATCAGCTGTTCCCTCCGGCGCCGATCACCGAGAGAAACCAGCGGCTGATCCATCACAAAATACTTTAATTACAATTCAGGCTACAGGAGCTTTTCGGGATTTCCATAGAGGAGGTTGGAAAGTTGCAGGTTCAAATCCCACAGCAGGCGGAGGCAGTGGGAACTAGGATTGCACTCAGCAGAGCACATGCCTCTGCCAAGGCCCGACAGTCCCCTTAAATTAAGATAAGCCTTTAAGGTAAGAGCTCATCACTCTTCTCAGATACACACCAGTGGTAGTTACTGGTTCGCAGCTTATGAAACAACATTTAAATCCATGAGATCCAGATTTAAAATGTTGAAAACCTCCTCAAGCTGTTTAAGAGAGTTTCTGTCCTGACCCCACATCCTTCCAGCAGGTTTCATGGAAACACACCTGGTAGATTTTGTGTTATGCTGCAGACACACAAACAAACCTCCAACATTCCCCTTGAATTCACTCAGGCTGCACACAAACACAGATATGAGTCCTCTGCTTCTGACCTTTTTCATCAACTATGAATGATTCCCTGGAGCCGCCCGTTTAAACGGATCCTCACAGAACTGTAATGGGTTTCTCTCTCACACGGATCAAACCCAGCCACAGAGTTCCACTCAAATCCGATCGGCACTTTTTGAATAATCCAGCTGAAGGTCAAACAACAAGAGAAGACAGGACGTCCACCGAAAAGCCACAATCTAAATGATTTGCTCTGTAAATGTGTTTGTGTAAGGTTGGGTTGCCTCTCTGCAGAGATGAAGATGAAGATGAAGATGAAGATGGAGATGCTACAGCAAAGGGGTGAACTCTTGTTCGTCCACCTGGTCGACATGTTAACATCTTTAAACATATCTTCCACATGTGGAGAGAAACTGGTTTTCTATCTTTAGTCCACCATTAAATAGGAAATAGTTTTTATATTGTTATGTAAAATCTTGAACTAATATCCTCTCATCAGAGGAATGAGTGGAAGCTTGTGATGTTTGGACCTCCGAGCTGGAGGAACCATATTACAGTCTTTCTCAAATGCTTTGGCTCATTTCACGAAACAGAAATGACATTCTCAGAGCTCTAAGTGCAATTGGCAAAATAGCCCATATGGTTCAGCACAACTACATAGATCAGCTTCAAAAGGTCAGATCTCACCCAAATCAGTTAACTCAAGTTTCAAAACCAAATCATTTTCTCATATAAATAGTCAGTGCCCCCAAAATGAAAATGTCCTTCTCGAATGCTGTGGCTCATCTCTCAAAATAACATAGATGGTTCAGCAAATCTCCATAGCACACCTGCAAAAGGTCATATCTCTCCCAAAACAGCCAACTCATCAGTCAAAACTAAATCCTTTTCTCATACAAATAGTCAGTGCCCCCAAAATGAAAGTCCCTTTGGCATTGTTTAAACACTACAGGTCAAAATGTTTAGATGTTTTGTCAGTATGGCAGTGGACCATAGAAATATCCCTCATGTGCACATTTCAATCTTGGCTCAGTCCTTTGACACTGAATGGTTACAGTAGATGTTTTATTTCCAGAATATTATGTGTATCAAACAGAAAAAAGATTTATTCAAGGTTTCACATAAAATATGTTTATTGAACTCATACTGCCATGGGAATTGTTACAGTAATTGGCATACATCATGGTTACAGTAACAGAAAATGTGTACAGCACAATATACTGTCAAACAATAAGCACATCAAAACTAAAATTTGGTATAGTGAGGTATGACCTTTTGAAGGTGATCATGTAGTTGTGCTGAACCATATGGGCTATTTTGCCAATTGCACTTAGAGCTCTGAGAATGTCATTTCTGTTTCGTGAAATGAGCCAAAGCATTGGAGAAGAACTGTAAACTTACTGTGTGACTGGTGATCAGATGTGTGAAACTCAACCTTGATTACTAAAGTTCTAGTTGCACCTGAAAATGAAGCCGATGATCAAAGATATCCTTATTACAGTATATACCATGATGTTTTTCATGGTATTATGTGCCTGTACGATTCTGACAGTGGAGTGAACTATTGTGCAGGTGATGATGTAAACAATGAAATGATGCCAACATGTTCTGCAGAGAACGACCACTTGACTGAGAAGCAACAGTCAGTTTTGACCAGCAATATATATTCAATTGGTAATTGGGCTAACTGAAGGCCAGTGTACCGAACCGTTTGCAAAGGTGTGCTAAATCATTTGAAATTTGTGCAAGCTGTTGGAAATTGTACTTATCATTGCAAGGATGTGCTAATACAATTGCAATTTGATTAAAGGAATGAGATATTCCAATCTGTTGTGAACAAGTGCCCAGTGGTTTGGAGGTTTGCACGTGTTGTTTGAATGTCATTTCTGTTTCGTGAAATGAGCCAAAGCAATGGAGACAAACTGTAAATCAGATGGAGAGCCTTTCAGAGACTTTCCGAGGCGAGTCCCTGTGGACTCTGAAGTTAGCGCTGCACATTAGAGGTGTTGCCACTCGCTCGTACCTTTGAAAGGTTCGAGCCACTTCCCTCTCCACAGAGACCAAAGTGCTTTTATCACAACCAGGGCTGAATTAAAACACACTGAGTCACTGGGCCCAGTTCATGGACCAGAGCTCCTTCAGGTTCAGGGTGAATCCAAACCAATTAGGTTGACAGGAAAACAAAGTGTGTTGCTCATGGATGGAGTGGGAGCCGCGGAGGAGCACATGCAGATTAGTTGTGTTCCTGTCGGGGGGGGGGGGGGGGGGGGGGGGGTTCCAGGCCCAAGCACACACAGTTGTTCACATTAATTCACAGGAGAAAGACCGGTGCTGTTTTCACAACGTGTCCTTTCATTTCTAACGAGGTGCGAGTCCCAGCTTTTTTGAAAACTCGTCTCCTGTTTTATTTTATTATGAAAACCTAGGACACCACAACTGTCTCTACAGGAAGTGGAGCAGCTTCTACATGAAGACACATCACAGCCACATGAAAATGTCCAATTTGAATATGATCGCCGCAACTTTGCCGCTTTGTGCCATAAAGTGTCAGCGTTTGTCAAACACAAGCTCGACACATGGACATCTGCAGGAGGACAGGTGCTGGGACATCGACTCTTCTCCAAGAGACAGACACACAAACAGGAGGACAAGGCTCATGTGGTAACAAGGCCACGCAGGTCTGGACTCTACTTCAGTCCAGTTTGGATCTGTGTGGGCGGATGAAGTTTGAAATGGTCTCAGAGCAAACCTCAGTGTTTTTCTATGATTCGATGCATCTGTCTGAATTGGCTTGAATCCCACACAGAGACGTTTCTCTTCCTCTCCACCTTCAGATATTAAATATATATCAGAGCTCCCTTTCAGAAACTCTGGGACCTTCCTGCGTCGCCTTTTCAGATTTCAAATGTCATCAGCGACCGTGACTCTGCCGTCTTTGAACTGAATGTGCTCGAGCTCCAGAAGGGAGGCGCGATCTGAAACAGGTCCAGTGTGTTGGCTGCTGCTCAGTTTGTGTGTTCGTCTTGTGTTAGGTTTTCACTCGGTCAGGAGTTTCAGCCAAATTATTAAATATTTGTTGCAACAGTTTCTGTAATGTACCTTTTTTGTAATCAGGTTTTTTTTTTTAACATCCACAAATATGAGAGGAATTTAAAAGATATGTCACAACAACCTTCAGCTCATCCTTTTGTTTGGTCATATCTCTGCTCATGAACATCTGATTATCAGGGACATAATAACCTTTTTAAAACCATCTACATAGTTTTATATAATATCATGTTTTGTCTTCCAGGGTTCCAACACGTCGAACTGATTCAAATAGGAGGTTTTTCCATTTGCTGCTGAAGCAATTAATCACTCAATATTTATAATCAACTATTTTCAGAATTTATCAATGAACAATCCAAACCTCTGCCGGTTTCTGTTCTTCCATTTTGTTCAACCTCATTGAAAACCTGGTGTTTTGATCACTGTGGGTTCATGGACACTTTGAGGTTATTTCTGTCTTTTCTGTTCATTGATTAAAAGATTAACTGAAAAAATAAATCAACAGACGAATCGTTGACGGCTAAAGATCAAACTGCGTCTGTTCTGATAAGAGGACGTGTGTGTGTCTGTGGCCGTCAGGCCGAGCTGCTGCTCAAATATTGACCAGGACACAGTTCTGTGTTGTTGAGTGGATCAGTATCAGTCTGCTGTTTGCTCATGAGCTTCAGCCGCCGGGCAGCGACCACAACCACGATAACAAACCAGATGTGAGGTCGCAAGCAAACACACAAACATCTGGAAACATCGAGATTCCACAACAGAGAAGGACCCAATCTGCACGGTGACACGAAAACACACATGTTATTCTAGTGTTTTAACACACACACACACAAACACACACACACTAACTGGACAGCCCCCCCACGCCTCCCTGGCTATAAACCTCACACACACAGCCGTCCATTCACTGTTCGCTGAGCCAGCTGTTTCAGAATCTGCATTGTGTGAGTGTGTGGAGATAAACGACAGTGGGATGACATAAGTGAAGCTTTATGCTATTGAAAAAACAGTTAAATGTGTCAGAGCGTGTGTGTGTGTGTGTGGGGGGGGGGGGGGCCTGTTTGCAGCGAGTGAAGGGAAATCAATCCCCCCCCCCCCTTGACCCCCCCGAGCACCTATCAAGTGCTGCTTCATAGAAACGTGGACATCCTGTAAGCCGTGTGGGACCAGAATCAATATTCACTGCAGCGATGGATTCATATTGACAGATTGATAAAACATAAAGTCGACGTGAGGAACGTGAAGCAGGGGAGAGAAGAACAGTCTCCTTGATTCTTCATCTTTCATCATTTCACCCATCAAATCACTTTCTGGTTGTACTGGGAGCAAAGCCAGAGCACTGGGATCGAGCCTCCGGGCGGCGACGGGTTCATCATCCTGTGCACTTGTTTACTGGAGGGGGGGGGGGGGGGCGTGACAGTTCAATATTAAATCCACTGAGATGCACATTCTTTTAATGTTAGAACGATTCCTCGAGGTTTAGTCGACAAACACACAAGACTTCCTGAGCGCCGCACAAAGAAAAGGAATGAATCATACAATATTCTTATCAAACTGAGAATTCAGATTCAATTAAATAAATTCTTAATCGATAACTGTTCGAATCTTCTCTCTCTCCTCTTCTTCTGTCTCCATTTCTGAAGTGTTGTATGTGTGCTGCCGGTGCACGAGGCTGAGCCGGCTCTATCCTTGACCCTCCTCTGCTGCTGCACGGCCATCCATCTCTGTCTGAGCTGCCACGTCACCGCCTGGCCCCGAGCGGCACCGGGCTCTGAGCGGCACCGGGCCCCGAGCGGCACCGGGCCCCGAGCGGCACCGGGCCCCGAGCGGCACCGGGCCCCGAGCGGCACCGGGCAGGAGGGCGGCACCGCACCAGCCCAACCCACATTACATGAAGACAGAAATATATTGAAACTGATTATTCCTCAAAGACCTTTCAAGTGTTTGTTCTCCTGCACACACACATCATGTCAGAATAAAAATCAGATGTCACATTTCTCTGTGCCAGTGGATAAAGTGTTTGCAACGAGAAGCGAAGGGTGAGAGCGGGTTGTGGTACAGCTGGAGTCGAACACCCGCTGCAGCTAGAGCTGACACTGTGATGACATCCAGGGTTTCTCCCAGAGCGAGTCGACATGTTGGCAGACGCTCTGCACGCGACCAAAAGAGCAACAGGAGCCGTCTGCTCCGTCACACACACACACACACACAAGCCTGTACAGACACAACAACATGTACATATACACATATACACACACACACAGGTTCACTTCACTCTTCACTGTTATTTTGATAGAATATAGATCTTTCAAAAATAATCCATAATCCAACATTTCAAACTGTATACATACTAATATTTATTACTTGAAAATGTCGTCCCCACATGTTGAAGAAGAAAAAAAATATCCATATAAAGAGCCCATGGCACGGTTAATATATATGTATGTATATGTGTTTTTATTTTATAACTGTTATTGTTTGTGTTTGTGAGCAGCCATCTTGAAACCTTCAGTTTGGCCTTTTGTCTGACACCATCTTGGTTTTTAGAAACCAGAATTAACCATATTTGGGCAGAGCAGGGGGTGGAGCCTGACTGAGAGAGCACGCCCACATTCACATCAAGACCAGCTGGTGAAAATCTTTGAGTATTAAACAGATTGAAGAGACAGATTAACTCCTCAGGAGACGGTGGAGACCAAACACTGAGCTGGAAGACACCGAGCAGAGAGGGACAGACAGAGGCAGAGTGGAGAGGGACAGACAGAGGCCGAGTGGAGAGGGACAGACAGAGGCCAAGTGGAGAGGGACAGACAGAGGCCAAGTGGAGAGGGACAGACAGAGGCCGAGTGTAAGGGACAGACAGAGACCGAGCGGAGAGGGACAGACAGAGGCCGAGTGGAGAGGGACAGACAGAGGCCGAGTGGAGAGGGACAGACAGAGGCCGAGTGGAGAGGGACAGACAGAGGCCAAGTGGAGAGGGACAGACAGAGGCCAAGTGGAGAGGGACAGACAGAGGCCGAGTGTAAGGGACAGACAGAGACCGAGCGGAGAGGGACAGACAGAGGCCGAGTGGAGAGGGACAGACAGAGGCCGAGTGGAGAGGGACAGACAGAGGCCGAGTGGAGAGGGACAGACAGAGGCCAAGTGGAGAGGGACAGACAGAGGCCAAGTGGAGAGGGACAGACAGAGGCCGAGTGTAAGGGACAGACAGAGACCGAGCGGAGAGGGACAGACAGAGGCCGAGTGGAGAGGGACAGACAGAGGCCGAGTGGAGAGGGACAGACAGAGGCCGAGTGGAGAGGGACAGACAGAGGCCAAGTGGAGAGGGACAGACAGAGGCCAAGTGGAGAGGGACAGACAGAGGCCGAGTGTAAGGGACAGACAGAGACCGAGCAGAGAGGGACAGACAGAGGCCGAGTGGAGAGGGACAGACAGAGGCCGAGTGGAGAGGGACAGACAGAGGCCGAGTGGAGAGGGACAGACAGAGGCCAAGTGGAGAGGGACAGACAGAGGCCAAGTGGAGAGGGACAGACAGAGGCCAAGTGGAGAGGGACAGACAGAGGCCGAGTGTAAGGGACAGACAGAGACCGAGCGGAGAGGGACAGACAGAGGCCGAGTGGAGAGGGACAGACAGAGGCCGAGTGGAGAGGGACAGACAGAGGCCGAGTGGAGAGGGACAGACAGAGGCCAAGTGGAGAGGGACAGACAGAGGCCAAGTGGAGAGGGACAGACAGAGGCCGAGTGTAAGGGACAGACAGAGACCGAGCGGAGAGGGACAGACAGAGGCCGAGTGGAGAGGGACAGACAGAGGCCGAGTGGAGAGGGACAGACAGAGGCCGAGTGGAGAGGGACAGACAGAGGCCAAGTGGAGAGGGACAGACAGAGACCGAGTGGAGAGGGACAGACAGAGACCGAGTGGAGAGGGACGGACAGAGACCGAGTGGAGAGGGACAGACAGAGACTGAGTGGAGAGGGACGGCTGTCACATGCTCTGAGCTGCTGGAAAGAACAAACCACAGAATAATCCATCATCTGGTTCCTTGACCCCCAAACACCAGCAGCTTCCTTAGGCCCCGCCTCCTTAACAATGAGCCAAGAAAACTCTGAACAGGCCCCGCCCACATGAAACACATTCACACTTAATATCACACGTGGAAGGTCACACAGTGATTTACACATCCAGCGCTACACACACACAGACACACAATTCAATTCCGTCACAGCAAACCACTTCTCACGGACTCTCACGCTCCTGCACCTCGGCCTCAAATGGAGATTTCATGCAGTTCAAGGCGACTTCCTCCGGTTTCAATAAGACACTGAGAGACGTCTCTGACCCGTCTCACACTTTCTCTAAACCTCGATTTATCCAACAGAGTCAACAGAAGCTGCAGAAGAACGCCACCGGTGAACATCTGGAACATCTGGTTCAGTGTCTCGCTCGAGGCTCCGCAGTGTTTACATCGAATCACTGAACTCTAGACTCAGAGCTGGGTGGTGTTTAAGGTGGAGGCGACAGACGCTGCTCAATCTGTGGTAGGATGTCTGAGGAGCATGTTCAGAAACATTATCTTCATGTTCTGCTCCCACACTTCAGATCACTTAGGAGAGTCCACACAGGTTCACCGGTTCTTCTCGGTTCCTTCAGGCACATGTTCCTCAAACTGTTCCTTTGGAATATCTTCACTTTCTCTGAACATCTCATCTCCTCACTCTCCTTCACATTCAGCTGCAGCTCCAGAAATGACCTCCAGTTCTTCCTCTACCCCAAGTTACCTCATCATCACTCACTTGTGACCTTCAGGGATTTTTCTGATCGACCCTCAAAAAGAATAAAGAGTTAATCCCGGTGCATTTTCATCATGTTTTCATTTGAGTTCATCTCTTCCCTGTTTTAAATAGTTGGAGGCGATGTTTTGTTCATTTCTGGTGATAATCGCTGCTGGAGATAAGTATTATTATATTATTATTATATATGCTTGTGTCTGATTGGATATCTCCACTCTCTCTAACTTTATCGCCACAGCGTCACAGGACGAGTGGGAATCGTGTCTCAGGCCTGATTTGCTGCTGTAATTTCAAGCTCCTGAAACAGATTTAAATCTTCCTGGTGCTTAGAACAAGGTGAGGACGGCACGGAGCTCGCACCTCCTCCTCCTCCACCTCCGAGGAGACGCTCCTCGTTTCCCGTTCTCCTGCAAATCCACTTGATTTATCACCAGCGTCGGCCTCGAGGCTGCAAATACTCATTATGTCCCAAGCAAACAGGATTTATTCACGACGGATGTGACTGTATATATTAAAAATGTAATTTCTTCACATTCATTAAACAATCTTTCAACCACCCAAAACCATTCATCACCTGCGGGGGGGGGGGGGGGGGGTAGTTTGTGATCTTCTGACATCAGGGCCCTAGATATGAAATGTTTTTTAATCTAGAGACATGAATTATTAGAGTGATAAAGTGACAGGAGCTGAGCCGTGATCGACTTTGACTCATGTTCCAACAAGTCTCAAGAAAATCCGTCCAGTAGTTTGTGTGATACAAATAAATGAAAACATAAACTCTTTGATGGAGGCATTAAAACTTCATGTGCACATCTTCAGTTACGATAACACAACACAATTAACACAATTAAAACAGACAAAGAGAACAAATTAGCTACAGAGTCTCGAAGTAGACAAAAGGAAAATCAAAAGTCTCAGCTGCTGAAACACTGGAGGATTCATGATGTCAGATGTGTCTGCTGATTTCCTATTGGAAACAGCTTTTATAATTTATTAAATTTAATATTGTTGTTTCTACGAGTTCCATCGAACGATTCATTTCATCTAGAAGAAGAGAAACAGCTTCTTCCTGGAGAGAGATCACTGAGGCTTCAGCAGCTTCTGTTTCCACCTTCACGTCTTCAGAATCCCAACAACCTGGCCTGGGGCTCAGATTCCTCCAGGTTCCACAGAGCTGCTGAGTCGCACTGAGATTCAATCATCCTGGTGGAAGAAGTGATTCAAGAGTTTGAGGCGACTTAACATTCTAACCTCAGAGTTTGTTTGATCATCGTTTGCCTGCATCTTGCTGCAGCTGATCTCAGATCTGAAGACTGATCCACGGTGGAGTTCAGTCTGTTTTCTGTAACTTCTGTAAGATCAAGTCTGTGAGGCGGCAGAAGAACCTCAGCTCCTCACAGGGAAGAGGAATAAAAGATCACGTGAACACAATGAAAGAAGAACAAGATCTTCAGTTCCATTTGACACCAGCGGTTCATCTTCAACGACCCCTCCCCCCCCCCCCCGCTCAACATCGTGTCCGAGAGCGTTTGTCCTCAGGAGACATCAAAAGGCTTTTAGCAGAACCGTTAAAAAACACATCACCTCCTCATTAACGTCCGGCTCCTCGTTGTTCTGCTGATTCATGACGTTAACGTTTCATGCAACAAAGAGCTTCTGGCACCGAGCAGCCTTCATCACGCCTTTTAACACGGCCCTCTTCATCTTCATCTTCATCTTCTTCACGTTTCACAAAGTCTTCACTTCCTCAGCTCAGCAGGTCCGAGGCAGAAGACACTAACGGAGCTTCTGTAATGTTTGTCTCTCCTTGTAGAAAACACTTCTTCACGGAACATCTCAAATCTATCAATGTGTTGAGTGGAGCTTAAGCTGGGTCGTCCCTCTGGATATTACCCATGATCCTCTGCTTCCTGACCCAGAAGAGTCAAACTCTATTCAGACTACTTCATGTTTTCACAGTTTGCTTCTGAATATTGGAGATAAACTCTGGTTTTTAATAACTTCTGAGTTTTTAATTCAGCTCCACTCTTCAACCTGCTGGAGTAACAGAGGAAACCTTCTCCACATTCACAGTCAAACACCAAACTCCTTTTAATCAAGCTGCTGGTTTAAGGTCACGATGTTGAATAGTGTTGATTTTAATATATGAACGAGCTTCTTCTACAAATATCACAGTGGAAATGCTAATTAGAAAAAATTACAACTGAGACTCTGCTTGACAATAAAAAGCTTCCGTCCTCTCCCTCAGTTCCATTGATTCGCCCACGGAGCTCTGATTTCCCAGCTGACTGCAGAGGCACTGAAGGCATCAAACACCGTCCGGAAGGGAACCAATGAAAGATGGCAATGGGGGGGGGGGGTCTGACAGTGCGGACAGGATCAAGTCCCGCTTTGTTCTGACGTCTTCAATGAGTCAAACTGAAGCTGAATTCATTTGAACCGGTCGTTAACGAGTCGTTCAGGGAGCCAATGAGGTCGCTTCATTTATCCACAGAAGATCAACTTCTTTACTTTATCTACAACTGATTTCAAGAAGTTTTTCTTATTGTGTTATCTATTTGTCTTCTTCTAGACACTGACTCAAATAAATATATATAGAAAAGATGTAAAACATTCTTGTAGTTTAGAAATAAATCCGACTACAAACACTGACTTTTTAATAATTGATGTGAGTTTCCTGAACAGGTTCAAACTTCCTGTGCATCATTCATATTTGACACCTTCACTGAACGATCAGGAAGTTGATCTCAGATTTTAATATCAACCCAACGAGGCTGGAGTTCCTGAGACTGAGTTCCTCCGCAGCCGAGCACCTGAAGCCCGAGGACAAAATGTCACAGCAAATAAACGTGATTATGAAACATGAGTTGATTTGCTGTTGCAGACAGTTGCCTGCATTATTAAATATGTAGTGACTCTGTAACAAGGTGCCGGTGGCTCCGCTGTGTAGGTGTCAGATCAGCTTCTGCAACAGCTGCACCAGTAAAACACCAGAACCCAACTGGGTTCACTTCACTGAGACGACGCTGGGCTTCAGGTTTCACGTGGAGCTTCACGTTCAGTCTGAACACGTCCACACTGGTCTCAGGTCTGCGATGCTTCTCAATCACTGCTGCAGCTTCTCCTCGTCAAAGTGGAGGAGGAGCTGCAGCTTCTCATTAGTGACGAGGTTCCTGTGGATCAACAGTGAGGAAGAAGAACTTCCATAAGACAAACACTGCTGAAATGAGCGTTGACTCAGACAAAGTGAGAGCTCCTCACTTTGTCTGTCCCTGTCTCTCAAGCCTCCAGAACCGTTCATCTCATCAGGGTTCTGGACTTCAGGTTCTGTGGACTGGGCCCAGCAGCAGCTCTTTATTCCTGCAGGTCACCAGTAACACCACAGATCCAACAACCAGCTCATTGTAAACAGGCAGGTCTCAAGTTTCACCAGTACTATGAAATTCAAGATTTACAGATTTGGATTAAAAAAGTTGAATAATTCTGCTTAAAAAGTTATGAAACTGCACAAAGAAGAAGAAACAACAACAAAGAAGAAGTCACATGTAAAACACGTCTTCAGAAGTTCGAGAGAGGTGAAGACACAGGTGGACACTGGGGACCTGGGGTTTCTCTGTACGTCTTTCAGATTGACAAACGAGGACGGACGATATCTCCACACAGAGACATGGGAGCTGAATGACGGAGGCCATTAGAGAGCAGGTTTGAAATATGGCTGCGTCTCAGCGATGAAGAGACATCATGTTTAATTCATTCATGAGCTCCAGTGATTTTTAATCCTCTCGCTGCAATGCAGAGGCTACGTTCAGCCATTTAAACCTAAATGTCAAACAAATTCATCTTGATGACAGGCAATCATTAGTTTATGAGCTGAATATCACGGCGGGCGCGGCTCCCTCTGAGACTGAAACACTTCTGCTCTTATGTCCTGCTTCAATTTACTGGTTCCTCTCGGGTTAGATGCATCCGCCTTGTTGTGTGATCTCCGTCAGGACAGTGGACAGTGCAGGAGAGGCACAGCCACAGAGAGACAAGCTGCAGAGAGACAGGCTGCAGAGAGACAAGCAACAGAGAGACAAGCTGCAGAGAGACAAGCTGCAGAGAGACAAGCTGTAGAGAGACACATCCACAAAGAGACAAGCTGCAGAGAGACAAGCTGCAGAGAGACAAGCTGCAGAGAGACACAGCCACAGAGAGACAAGCTGCAGAGAGACAAGCTGCAGAGAGACAAGCTGCAAAGAGACAAGCTGCAGAGAGACAGGCTGCAGAGAGACAAGCAACAGAGAGACAAGCTGCAGAGAGACAAGCTGCAGAGAGACAAGCAACAGAGAGACAAGCTGCAGAGAGACAAGCTGCAGAGAGACAAGCTGCAGAGAGACACAGCCACAGAGAGACAAGCTGCAGAGAGACAAGTTGCAGAGAGACAAGCTGCAGAGAGACAAGCTGCAGAGAGACAAGCTGCAGAGAGACAGGCTGCAGAGAGACAAGCAACAGAGAGACAAGCTGCAGAGAGACAAGCTGCAGAGAGACACATCCACAGAGAGACAAGCTGCAGAGAGACAAGCTGCAGAGAGACACATCCACAGAGAGACAAGCTGCAGAGAGACAGGCTGCAGAGAGACAAGCAACAGAGAGACAAGCTGCAGAGAGACGAGCTGCAGAGACACACATCCTCAGAGAGACAAGCTGCAGAGAGACGAGCTGCAGAGACACACATCCTCAGAGAGACAAGCTGCAGAGAGACAAGCTGCAGAGAGACACAGCCACAGAGAGACAAGCTGCAGAGAGACAAGCTGCAGAGAGACACATCCACAGAGAGACAAGCTGCAGAGAGACAAGCTGCAGAGAGACAAGCTGCAGAGAGACAAGCTTCAGAGAGACAAGCTGCAGAGAGACACAGCTTCAGAGAGACACAGCCACAGAGAGACAAGCTGCAGAGAGACAGGCTGCAGAGAGACAAGCTGCAGAGAGACGAGCTGCAGAGAGACAAGCAACAGAGAGACAAGCTGCAGAGAGACACAGCCACAGAGAGACAAGCCGCAGAGAGACAAGCTGCAGAGAGACAGATCTTATATAAATAATTGGTCGACTCCAGATTCGGGGCAGGTCGGCGGTGACGTTTTTTATTTTCTGGTTTCCAGACGACACGGCTGATGGAAGCTGAATCAATCCAAACCAAGGAGGGACACACTCTCATCATGCACACACACACACACTCACACACACACACACACACACACACACACACACACACACACACACACACACACACACACACACACACACACACACACACTGCACATATTCAGCCTAAACAATATGTGCATGAATAAACCCACAACACAAAATAAGAACATTAAAGCCTGAGAAAAGCTGCAGTTGCACATTTATCATGGATGATGTATATTTCAACAGTGCACACACACACACACACACACACACACACACAGACACACACAGACACACACACACACTTTTCAGGAGTGCAGCCGCCCTGCGAACAGACGACAGGATATTTATGAGCACTGCTCCTCGCTGCTGGTGCAGTTAGTCACTGCGTCTGTGACTAACAGTCAGACGCTGCTGCTCATTACACAGAGCAGCACAGAGCAACACAGAGCAGCACAGAGCAGCACAGAGCAGCACAGAGCAGCACAGAGCAGCCCAGAGCAGCACAGAGCAGCACAGAGCAACACAGAGCAGCACAGAGCAGCACAGAGCAACACAGAGCAA
Source organism: Platichthys flesus (assembly GCF_949316205.1). Classification (NCBI taxonomy): domain Eukaryota; kingdom Metazoa; phylum Chordata; class Actinopteri; order Pleuronectiformes; family Pleuronectidae; genus Platichthys; species Platichthys flesus. The sequence goes on from NC_084961.1 coordinate 1,299,722, forward strand.
CACAGAGCAACACAGAGCAGCCCAGAGCAACACAGAGCAGGTTCCCAGGACACTGCAACATCATCGTTCCCAAATGTTCCCTCTCACGTGCACGGAGAAAAGGACCAAGGTTCTCAGTCTGTCGAGTTCTAGGTTTGTTTCTTGTGGACCTGTTGATTTGATTCTTCCAGACTCACACACGTTTCTCCATGACAAGGTTCTATTTGTGTTAATCTACTCACTAACAAACTAACACATCTAGACACCTCATGTTGTGACTCTGTGTGACTTCCTCCTCTTCTCACTTTGCTCAGGTGAACCAGAAGAAGCCTCTCCGAGACGTTCTGGTGAGAAGAAGATCTCTGAACAGGAAGTGATGCTTCCTCTCGTTCGAAGCCGACACGTGTTAATTAACCACGAACGCACCGACACGGGTGTTTGGAGTCAGTGTGGCGCGACCTCACGTTTCTACACCACGGGTAAAACCAAAGAGAAGAAGAAGAGCAGCCTCAGTGAGCCCCCCCCCCCCACCCCCCACCCACCCCCGTCTCCCGCAGCGACTCTCAAGTAATTAACGTCGGCTCGTCGTGGCCTTACAGGAGCTGTTATTAACGGTCATTACCTTGTAATTGTAATTAAGGGGGGGGGGGGGGCGTGAGGAAGTGAACGCTCGTTCATTCTTATTATTAAATATAGAGAGAGAGAGAAAGGGAAAGAGGAGGAGAGAGGGAGGAAGCTTCTTTAATGACTCGGCATTTACGCAGCTCAGGGAGCTCAACTTTAACCTCAGGGGAGTGGAGGTGACAGGGTGTGTGTTAGTGTGTGTGTGTGTGTGTGAGTGTGAGTGTGTGTGTCTGTGTGTGTGTGTGTTTGTTTGTGGTCTGGGGCTAAACTGTGAATGAACTCTTGATACAGTAACTACACTTATCACAGCTCATTATTTCACACTTAGCATCTTGTCTCTGATTCTCTGCCTCAGCTTCAGATGCAGTTTGGAGCTTTTTCATTAAATGACGACAATTACCTCTGACTGCTCATCATCCAGCAGCTGTCATCAGTCATGTGACTCTGACACTTCCTGTCTGGGACACAGAAGAAACCCCGCCTCTTTCTTTTCACCGTCCCTGTTCCTCGTTCTCTCTGTACCTAAGCAACCAGCTGCAGAGTCCACAACCTGCTTCCTGTTTGTAACGTCGTGCACACGCCTCGTGCACACGCCTCGTGCACACGCCTCGTGAACGCTCATGTGATGCGTGTTTCCAGTTGCGTTGGACAGAGACACTTTCTGACATGGACGTGAATCGCTGGTCTGGGCGGAGCCAGAGAGACAAACAACCAATCGTCCTCACCCTCACAAGCAATCACCAGTCGCTGATGAACCTCGGCTGCGTGCCTTTGGACAAGAGGACAACACGCGCAGGACAGCAGGTTCGAACCCAGCGTCTCGTTGCTGTCGTCCGCTGCACCACAGGAGGAAAAACCAAATAAAGAAAGATCACTCTCCTCACATCGCTGCACTCCACCACAGCAGAGGAAACACCTGTAGAATCACAATGTCCCTGTGAGGAGGACGTGGCAGCTCCGTCACCCTGTCCGCTCTCATGTCCTCCTCTTAAACACCCGGGTCTGTGTGGGTCTGTGTGTGTCTGTGTGTGTGTGTGTGTGTGTGTGTTTGTGTTTTGGCAAAAGGTGTGAATTTCAAATAGCCTCGTCTGCAGGGTCCAGGGTGTTTGTGCTGCAGTGAGGACATCTGGAGGAACCAGGTCAATATAAACCAGGCACTGCAGGGGAACCGATGGGGGGGGGGGGGGGGGCGAGGATGAAGGGAGGAATAGAAAGAAGGAGGAAGACCTGGAGGAGGAGGAGGAGAGAGTTAGAGAGGAAAAGGAATTAAAGGTGGCTGGAAGGTGAGAGCGGAGCTGAGGGAAGGAAAGGAGGGAGGGAAGAAATTTATATCAAGAGGAGAAGAGGGAAGCAACAAGAGGGAGGAAAGGAAGGAAAATACAAACAGGATACATGAGGAGTTAGTGGAGGAGGGATAGAAGGTGGAGAAGGGAAACCTGGCTGAGGGGGAGAGGAGGGGAAGAGAGAGTGAGAGATGGAAGAAGAAGAAGAAAGGAAAAACAACAGCTTTGCTTTTTCAGTTTGTGTAACAGAGTCCGTCGCTCCCTCTCTCTCTCTCTCTCCTCCTCTCTCTCCCCCTCTCTCTATCTCTCTCTCCTCCCCCCCCCCCCTCACCCGCCCCCCCACCTCCACCAGCTCGCCCGTCTCTCGGCTTCAGGAGAAAGAAACAAACCTTTCGGAAACAGACGGATTCATCTTTCAACACTATTCATCGTCCCGCTGTCAGAGTCGCCCACGAGGCTGCCAGTCAGAGAACAGGCAGCCAATAAACCACCTGGCACCCGGTGGAAAACAAGAAGACGAAGACGAAGACGAAGACGAACCCCCCCACACACGTCTGAGCAAAGAGGCAGTTGATCCGAGAAGCAGCAGGAGGAAGAGTGACGAGTCGGCTGTGCTAACACTCTGCAGAAGGTTGAGTCAAACACGAGTCTCTGCCAACACTCAGTCCTGTTTCCTGCTCTGACTATCTACACAAATAAAACACACACACACACACAATCAGTTGATCGGCATGTTGCAGAATCAAGTCTCTCAAAGACAAACACCTTTGGGACGAGGAAGAGGAGGAGAGGGTGGGATGAGGAAGAGGAGGAGAGGGTGGGATGAGGAAGAGGAGGAGAGGGTTGGACTCGGCTTCACGACCCGCGCCTCGAGCCAGATGTTCACACTGAGGCTCAGATAAGAAGTTTACGGCTCAGTGTTCAAACAGAAGAGAGGAACCATCTGCTGAAAACGTGGTCCGGTTTCTGCCGGGTCGGGATCCTCAGCGAAGTGGACCTGAAGGTTGTGAATGTGTCCTCGGGTCTGCTCCACACAGATAAGACGCCTCTGAGCCGAGCTTTGAACCACGGGACCCCGGAGGTGGAGGCCTCGCGTGGAGCCGGAGGTGATGGGAAAAATGTGGATTTGTCCAAAAGAGGAAATGAAAAACATCAACTGAAGGTTTTTCCGTTCAATCGTGAATGTTGTGAAACCAACAGAAGGGAGACGGACACGTAGAAGTCTCCCACTGCGTCTGTCTCTGTGTTTGAAAGCAGCTCCACCAGTTACACCATCATACTGGTTCTCTACGTGACCCATCTGTTTGCCTGTGGGGAGGAGAATTTAATTTGTCCTCCCAGACGCTCACAGTGAAAGGTGCACCCACATGAAGGCAGTAATCTGGATGTTGGATGTTGCACTCGCACACAGAGGAGGAGGAACCGCCTGAAACCTCTTGAGCAAACAGGCAGGGGATATTAACCGCAGCCAGATCTTCTGCAGCTGGTCTCTGCCAGTGATCACGGCTGTAACTTTAACGTGTCCCCATCAGGTCAACGTGGTTCAAAACAAGATGGAGGAAACTAATCTGACTTGTTCCTGGAGCTTTATACTCAGAGTTTCAAAGTGTTTCATTTCCTTTCATTTCAAAAGGCGTCTGGTACTGGGAGCGCTGGTTTGGGTCCATATTCTCATCATGTACCAGATCATTTATTATGTTTTCTGTGACTTATATTCTATATTTTAATCTTTCCACTTTAAACATCATCTAGAGTGGGATTGAATGAACCACTGGTTGGATTGTGTTTGTCCTCCACTCCTTCTTGTCCTGTCTCCTGCAGCAGCTTCATGCTGTTTGAATGAGACTCATGTGTCTCTGTGGGATCTGGGGACGGAGGCTCGCCATGTTTCATTTCCCAGACGGGGCCGGGAGCCCTGGAATTATTACCTCGGCCGAGGAGCTTATGTTTTCATCTGTTTCTTTGATTTTAAGCGAGACAAAAATTCCTGCACGGATTATTACCAGAAAATGGAAATAACCTTTTATACATCAGTGCAGATCTGAATCAAGATTTGTCTTTATTAACATTACAAGACAGGGCTGTTCTCAACTGTTCATAGATTTCTTAGAGATAAACTCATGAATCTTGATATTGAAATTTGGTGCAGATCCAAATAAGATGCATCTCGTGGCTTCTCTTAACATATTTTAGAACTGAATAACCGACTTCTTCTTTTTCTTCAATGTAAATATTGAAACATGATCGATCATAGAGAAGATACAGTCTCATAAAGAACAAGTCTCCTGAGGGGCGACTTCCTGTGTCAGAGTAATATCGCTCTCACGTCTCCACAGCGAGCTCGTACTCAGGTGTTTGCTCTGGACTTTTAGGAAGAGGAGGAGGAGGAGGAGGAGGAGGAGGAGGAAGAGGGAGGAGGAGGAGAAGGAGTCTATAAGTGGCAAAGAGATTGGTGGTGTATGAGGAGCCCGGGTCTACCGTCAGACATGAACTCCACCACAACGCTCATAAAACAGAAACTATCTCTAATTCATGGACATGGATTCTGTCTGTAAAGCTCTGCAGCATCATTATCTCTGTGTGTGTGTGTGTGTGTGTGTGTGTGTGTGTGTGTGTGTGTGTGTGTGTGTGTGTGTGTGTGTGTGAGGCCCAGTAATCCTGTTGCGTGTTGAAGCCGCTGCAGTGACTCCCGTGTGCTCGGTTTGCACTGCAGCAGGGAAACTAAATATTCATGTTGGAAGATATTATTAAACAGTCTGGAGGTGAAGAGACATAAAATGGTGAAAAGGTAGAAACCTGACTTTTCTGAATCCTGCAGTGTGTCTGTGCTGCATTTCTACCTCGGGACTGCGACACACAAATCACAGACACTGTCAGTAGCATCGAGTCTGTGTCTCACCTGGGAGCTGAGGACCAATGTGCTGAGTTGGTGAAGAATCTGGTTTAAATACAAATAATTAATAAGTAATGTGGGAAACAATCTCAATCTGCGTCTCTGATTTCTCTCGAACATGTTTGGACGTAAAGTTTCGGCTGTGACCCCCCCCCCCCCCCCCCCCCCCCCCGAGTTTGACCTATAGATCGTTCCAAACGTTTACACTCGAGGGGGGGGGGGGGCTTCGCTCAGGCTGTGAGACTCCGACTATAAATACGACAACCTGACCAAGGAGCGAAATAAATAAGACTGAGTGAATTTAAACCCGGCTGCAGGAGGTGGACTCGCTTGAGAAAGAGATATATAGACAAAATTGGAGGAGTGTGATTGTGTGATTGTGTGATTGTGTGTGTGCCTGCTTTGCCTTCAAGGAAGTTATCATAGCAAAGTCCTCCTGCATTATTTACGAGCCTGTCAAAGGAGGCGCAGAGCGGATAAGACAACACAGACAAACAGCTTGGGGACGTTCGATGCCTTTGCCGAGTTAATCTGAGCCGGTGACACGCCGCCCGCTGCCGCTCGGCTGATTGCACGGACCCGAGGAGGAGCGGCGCTCGAGCTGCAGGTATGTTAATACAGCGGAGCCCCTGCTGAGCCCGGGGGAGATTCAATTTCTCCGGGCGATTACTGAGCAGATTGCAGCAGAATTACGAGCGGATGTGAGACGTTACAGCTCCGTGTTTCAATGGAGCAGTGATTGTTACACAATAACACAAGTGATGACAAACGGCACAACGCAGTGTAACGTCCGCTCGCATGTGGCTCCTGTCAGGACGTCTTCACGGGGGACACGTGTCCAGGGACTCGAGTGATCGTCATTTAGTTTCCAACATTTTAATGAAAACTGTTTTATACGAAAAACATCAATAAGCATATTCACAACCTATTAAAGTAATACAAATATAATTAAAAGAGCTCAAACTTTCAATGCAAAAAGAACATTTAAGTTCACTAGCTCCTCGTGACCCCGTGTCCCAAATCCAGGAATGATTCTATGCAAAGGAAAATTCTTCACCTTCATCCTGACACCAAGTTGTGTAATAATCCGTCCAGTAGTTTTTTGCGTAATTCAAACAAACGTGCACGACAACACGAGGAACTAATGATCTTTGATTCTCTTTGCTCTGCAGCTCATCTCCAGCCCAACGTTTCCCTACAGGACATTAAATCTGTCAGTGCTGCACCTGCTGCTGGTTCCTGAGCGTCTGTCGTTCCTCCTGCAAACATCTCACAAGCTCTCCAGAGGGAAAGTGTGTCTGTCCCTCCTCAGTCAAACATCTACTGTTTACACCAAACGTTCCTCTTTAACAGACTGAACTGACTTCACACCGTGACTCATCATCCAGTGTTAGACACTTTACTAAACTCACCATCTCACCGAAACTCGTGATGCATTCAGGTAAATGTGAAATGTGTGTTTCTTTCCTCAGCTGTTGAATTAGTCGGGTCTAATTGGACGTGTTGTCAGCCATGTTGGCTCACGATGAGGCGTTCAGGTGCTGCTCTCAAGCTGGAGAGTTGTTCATCCAGTGAAGACGACAGCACACGACTGCTACTGACACGTCACAAGGAAAACCAAAGGAGGAAACAAGTGTCATTAAGTTTCAAAGGTTTGAATGAACAAGAGTTGAAACTGTCTCCGGCTGCGAGACGACTTTCTGCTCCGTCCAAATTCAAACTGTTTTCACTTAGTTTATCATTTTTAGTTTTTGGACGTCTCCCAATAACAAATGGATCTTTTACGGGATGGATAATTTATGATTGTGTGAAATTTGGTGAAGATCCAAACACAAATCTGGAGCTTTTCGTTCATGATGGACGGTTTGACCTTCACACAGGTTCAGAGCTTCCCAGCTTCCTGTCGTGGTCGAAACAACTGAGTGTGGTCAAAGAAAGGATGAGCTCATGATGGAGAACATACAAACATGTGATGCACGGTGGAGGTGGTGTCATGGCCGACTCGGCACCAGACGCACTAATCTTCACAGCAGCGTCTGCAGTTTGCCAGTGAGAAGAGAAAGCAGCCAAACCAATCAGGAGGAAACTTCCTTATGCAGCAAGACAATGAGCCACAACACACTGCCAGCACACAGAGGACCTCATCGGGGGGGAGGTGGAAGGTTCGAGCCCGGTCGATCGATGGGTCTTAACCCAGTAGAACAACAACCAGTCCACTGCTGAGCAGGAAACTGAAGGAGGCAACAACCTGTGCCTTTGATCTCTTATCTTGAATCGTGCTTTGATTAAAGAATTGCTGCGACGTCTTCAGTCGTTTAATTAATCTCGGTGTAAATATCAGGAAATAAAAGATGAAACACTGAACTCATATCTCATGTTCGTCTCTTTATCTCCCACTCACATGTCGTCAGTGAACGACAACAACAAAGGAACCGGCTTTGATGTTTCAAACGCTCAAGAGAAAAAAAACAGGGAAAGAGAAAGAAAGACCAGAACGTCACATAACTCATCCAGTCTCACAAGCCAGGTTTCACTATATATCAATATTAATAACACAGTAACGTTTCATATACAGCAACAATTAGCAGATTATTTACTTGAATCAGTTAAAACATGTGAGAATCATCTCTAGAACTGAAGATCTGTTATCAGTGGGGGGGTCTTTGTTTAATATATCAACTATGTGGAACTGTCCATCATACAAAAGGTAATATTTCAAAATCCATGGAGAGTTGAATGAAGGGGGGGGGGGGGGGGGGGGGCAGGAGGAAAACGAGAAGGAGGTAAATAAAGACACTAGTCAGTATTCACACGTTCATCCACTTCCTGTGGTCACTGGGACTCGTGCACAACTCACAAAGTTTATTAAAACAAATCCAGGAGACTTTAAACTCGTTAACGTTTCAACTTCGAGTCACAAACGTCCTGAACTTCTTCAGCAGCAACAAAGACTCCGACAAACAAACAGTCCCTGATTGTTTTCAGCCTCTTTCCTCTGAAACACCTAAAGTGCAAATTGTGGCCGAGTCATTTTCAACAGCGCTGGTTCAATTCCCTCCTGATCCTGAAGTGAAGCTGCTTTGATGCAACGCAAACCGCTCATTGATTCTCAGCCCGTCGCTCTAATTAGGAGCCGAGTGAATCCGGGGTGATTTGTTCCCGACGTCCTCAAAGAGGCGCCGCAAAGCGCGGTGGCGACTCGTGCCGGAGCCGAGGCAATTACCAAAAAACAACACAATAAACGCTTATCGCACACTCTGTTCAAACCAAAATTAAAAAAGGGGAGAATGTTTCCCTGCCTGCAGAGTGTTGAGAGCTGGGCTCTGAAGGTTTGTGTGTGAGGAGCTTTCACATGTTGGGAGTTACACAGTGAGATCAGGCTCTTACATCAGCAGCATCACAAGAGGACACGCTGCAGCCACGTGATCCAGTTCTTTATGACACGAAACCATCATCTCAGAGAGGAAACAGCCCCAGAGACAGATCGACTGGGAGCAGACCATTAGACCTCACACGAGGAGGAGCAGACGAGGAGGCGGGAGACGTTCTTCATAACTGGCTGGTTTTATTGAGCCCATAAACAAAACGCAGCTGAAATGATGCCGCCTGTTGGCGTGAGCGGCAGCGTGACATTAAAATAAGAGCTCGACTTCGAGCCTGGAACGAACCAGCGAGCAGGCGGCGGCAGTTTGAGGCTGAGAGCTGATTCGTTTTAAATGTGCATAATGACCAACACACAGAGTGGATGAATATTGAAATGTCGGCTGCTTGAAACTGAAACCATGAAACTCTGATTTCAAACTAATCAGGAAAACAAATTAACTGAAAGTTGCACAAATTTATATTTATGTTGAATATGAAAGAAGATGAAGAATCCACCAGGAATTCTCTGCACTTCTACAAAACCCTTTAACCATCTTTACGAACATAGTTTTAATTTTGGTTTGTTAAATTCACTCAGAAAAGAACAAACAGTCCCGTTAAAGATTTAATTAATAATTCAACATTAAGTGTTTAAAAAACAACACAACCTAAGTTATGTTTCTTGTTGACTTGTGTCTTCACCAAAAATGTTTCCAGCAGTTTTATTCCAGGTTACAGTAATTAACAGATTATATTATATTATACTGCATTACATTGCATTTTGCAATCTGACACTGTTCACTGTTTTGCAGTTTGCATTTCACTTTTTACTTCACTTTTTATATCTTTTATATCTTTTTATTTAGATAAGTTTATGTCTAAATAAATGTTACTTTGTATGAATATTAGAAAAAGAGAGTAAATAAGAAGTAAATAGTGAGTAAATATATATTGTTTCTTTTCATTGCTTTTCTTATGTGTGTTGTATTTATTGTGTTTTTATGTTTTTATGTTTCTATGTTCATTGTATGCACCAACAACCAGAGCAAATTCCTTGTAGGTTTAAACCTACTTGGCAATAAATACTTTCTGATTCTGATTCTGATTCTGATTCTGATTCTGTCACCTTCTACCGGTCTCTGCTGAAGAATCTGACAAAGGAAAAGGAATAGGTTAGCCTGTTGCACGTTTCAATTCAAATGAGCTCAAACTCAGATATAAATGAATATATTTGATTTTTCATAAAAAATGGAAATAATTCTGCAAACAAACAAACAACCACAGCACAGAGTTTCCTTCACCAGGAAACAAACAGGATTCTAATAAGTCATCGTGGCTCCGTGTCTGTGTAAATGAGGTCTTATCCCCCGACTGGTTCTCTCTCTCTAAGTGTGCGAGCGTGTGAAAGGCGTTTTGTTCAGAGACCCCCCCGACGTTGACCCTGTGAAAACAGCACAAACACACAAAGCTCTGAGGTAATATCATGTGGCAGAAAATCAAAGCAGTCGCAGTAACTGTTCTCTGAACCGGCGACCGTTCCAATACTTCACTTCCTCTCTTCAGAGGCTTTCTGCAAACTCAGCGTTCAGCACACGGATACAAAGACGATCATGTGGCATCATTGTTGTTTAAACGACCATTTGACCAAACTGGCTCCGGGGAACACCACAAACACACAATCATCTCCACACAAAGGCCCCTGCAGAGGGGGTTCAGCTCATTTACACACTATTGGAAACATATTTATGTTTTTAATTAGATGAACGCAGTGGAAGCTTCTACTGGGAGTGAGCCTGGTGATCAGTGGGTGGAGGTGAAGGACCACACACACACAGCTGATGAATCATGAGCCGCCTTCAGCCTGGTTCAGCTCCGACAGCCGTGATGAAGCTTCTTCATGCAGCTCAGCATCATGGCACACCTCGGCAGAGAACGGCATTATGGGTAACCGCAGAAAACCCATCAAAGAAGTAATTAAAACCAGACGGGACTGTGTTTTAATTTGTTTTGATTTGACAAAGAAACAAATCTTATAAAGTGACTTTGTGGTTAAAGTCCTCAGACGTTAATGTTCCAGCTGCAGATGATATTCCAGCATCTATCTGTTCAGCTCTTCAATTGTGGCAGTATGTTCAGTAACAGAAGCTTTGCAGGAGAAAATGCAGAAGTAGCACTCGCTCCAGGCGGCTGTTACCGTGCTGATGTGCCCTTGAGCAATGCGGTAGAGCCTGAGCTGCTCATGTGCATCAACAGCATGGGACTGTAGAGAACAAGGAGAAACACTCAGTTCGCTCCAGACGTCTTCTAACACCTGAGCTCACATTTCAAAAGAGACCTGATGATCTGATCATCTGTCACACACACACACACACACACAGTCACACACACACACACACACGCTTCATGTAAATCTGAATCTTCTGTCCTTGAGTGGAGCATGACTCAGCAAACTCTCCATGAGCTGAACAGCCAGTCAGCATCGACCGTAACTTAAAATCTCTTTTTAGAGAAATTATGATTTTCCTTTACATTTCTCCCACTGCTGCAGAGAACATGAAGTTCAGAGTAAAACAGATTAATTAACTCTAATCTCCCCTCAAGCTAATGCAGGTGGAATCTTTTCAAGTTAATGTTTCCTCTCTTCTAGCTGCACTGGGACCAGCTGGGAGCGACTGGGCCAGAGGCTGGAGACACCTGGAGCCGCCCGGCTGCTTGAACACCACCAGCACCGATCTTCATTCTGCAGGCGGCTGCTCACAGCCACGAGCATCCAGGGGGGATTCCTCACTGCACTTTGGGGAATGTTCAGAGTTCAGGTCTGGACAGGGGGCAAGGACGAGAGCCAAGAACTTCACGAGCCGAGCAGATGACTCTGTCTCCTGCAATCAGGCGCTGCCGGGCCTCGGCGTGACCTCGGAGCCGGACGCTGCCGAGCCGGGCCGACGTCTGAAGCTCCTGGGACGAGTCTCATCTCGGGAGGGACGAGCGTCTGGCCGCTGGTTAATGCTTCTTATTTATCATTCATTAAATCTGCAGCTGAGGTTTCACCTGAAGTCGAAAATGCTTTAAAGTCTAAAAAGACATTTGCTGGATAATTTGAAGAAAGGTTCAGTCGCTCGTGTTTCTTTAGATCTTTCATTGCACGATGTTATCTGAGTTGAAACGGAGACAAACGTGTTGACATCAGGAGCTGGAGGAACTTTGAGGATTCATCAACTTATAACTTTGACTAGAGAAACATTAGTTTGACACAGAAATAGTATTTAACGAAGGCTCCTTCAAATGTGTCCGACTCGAGGATGCATCCTTCCATCCCGGGGTTCACTGCCACTAAAGACCGGGACAAGCTGAGGAGATCCTCCAGAGGACGGAGACATCTCTGCCTGTCCTCCAGAGACCGAGCCTCCGAGGGACGCAGCTCCTGCACCGGGACACAACTGAGTTTATCCAGAAAGTTCAAACTAACTTTGTTCAATTTGCAGCTCCTGTGGTCCTGTCTGTTCATCACATTCTGATGGAGACAGTTCAAGCTGACGCCACAGGTCACTGAGTCGTAAACACGTCTGCTGAAGGAGAATGAGCCCATTACCGGAGAAAATGAGAAACTCTATCTGTTGCAGTTCTGAGTGAAGGAGACGAGGCCGCATGCAAAATGGTTCCTCAGCAGCTTTGACCTCCAGTGTCCCTAAAAAATTGTCGTGTTTTCTTATCTGACATTCGAGCGTTTCCCCGTTTCCTCCCCAGCGAAGGGCAGACTGTTGTTTACTTTATACACCGAGTCCATTTATGTGCAAATTCATGAGATTAGCTTTGACGTCCAGTGGGAGCCGCCTCCTTTGGCAGATTCCAGCGGTGGTTTGTCCGCTGAATTCATCATGAAAATGGGTTTCAGGGATTGTAGTGATTGTCCCACAAGTCACGGTGTATTTGTGCTTACACGTTTATATTCACTCTGTGTTGCTGATTTATTATTGTCATTAATTATGATTTTCTAAATTCTCCCTGACCACCCAGCCCACTGGTTCCTGGTGAAGAGGTACAGCTTTCGGATTTTAATTTCTTAAAAAGGCCCCATAAGGTAAATCCCTGTCACATAACGTCCTTACTGTCATTTAATTAGCATTCAGGAGAAGAAAAAATAACATTGAACAATAACAGTTTCCTTGTAGCCCTGCAGCTAATGTTCTAATCTGCAGCCGGGCAGATGAGGACCCCAGGGTTGAAGGATAAAAAGTGAGAAACCATCCTGGAATAAACTCAACGGAGGAAAGATATCTTCAGAATCGTTTCCAGAGACGTTGATTTCATTTTCAAACCTGCAGCTGGAGACATCAACCTACATCTTAAGACATTTCAAAGAAGCCAGAGGTGAGAGAAGAGTGAAACGTGACCAAGAACAGAACAACCAGTTGCTCCAGTTGCACCACACCAACCACTGTTGAGGAGCAGGAGATCCAGCCTGAGGAGCAGGAGATCCAGCCTGAGGAGCCGGAGATCCAGCCTGAGGAGAGGAGATCCAGCCTGAGGAGCAGGAGATCAAGCCTGAGGAGAGGAGATCCAGCCTGAGGAGCAGGAGATCCAGCCTGAGGAGAGGAGATCCAGCCTGAGGAGCAGGAGATCCAGCCTGAGGAGCGAGACCAGCCTGAGGAGCCGGAGATCCAGCCCGAGGAGCAGGAGAACCAGCCTGAGGAGAGGAGATCCAGCCTGAGGAGCAGGAGAACCAGCCTGAGGAGAGGAGATCCAGCCCGAGGAGCAGGAGATCCAGCCTGAGGAGAGGAGATCCAGCCTGAGGAGCAGGAGATCCAGCCTGAGGAGCAGGAGATCCAGCCTGAGGAGAGGAGATCCAGCCTGAGGAGCAGGAGAACCAGCCTGAGGAGAGGAGATCCAGCCCGAGGAGCAGGAGATCCAGCCTGAGGAGAGGAGATCCAGCCTGAGGAGCAGGAGATCCAGCCCGAGGAGCAGGAGATCCAGCCCGAGGAGCAGGAGATCCAGCCTGAGGAGCAGGAGGACGATGTGTGGATGCTCAGCAGCTTCACCCTGATGAGATCCTACAGATTTCATGTGTTTCCTGTTTCCTTCTGCTTAACATTCACGAGTCGTCCCTCCACCGCTTCCCTCCACGTAATCAGCGGAGCTAATAGTACCGCTGCCCCCCCGACGCTCTCTGGAGCCAATTAGCGGCGGCGGCGACGTGCTGCTTGTGATGCTGACCCACACTTCCCATGCCAGTACAGGACGCCAGCCAGATTAGCACTAATGATGAGCAGGCTGGCAGACGAGAGGGTTATCTGGTCTGCATCGACGGAGCTTAGTCACAACAATGCTCTCCATTAACTCTCCTGATTAACATCTCAGCAGGAAACACAGACACACGGGTCTGGGCAGGAGACCTCGCTGGGAATCTGCATTTTTCATGAAGAGAGAACCGTTGCGTCAGTGGAGACTTGTTGTTCCACAGAACGCACAGCGAGGACGTGCAGATACAAAATGAAGTCTCTTTTCCTTTTCAAAGTAAAAATATAAATCGTGAAGAATTTCAAAGTCCTGCAGCTTTTAATCAGGTTCACGTCCCACTTGGGCTTTTAGATGTGATAGAACTACACAGTAACCGAAGCAGTGAGGGCCTTGGCTGAGTTTGTTATTCTATAGATGAACGGAACAACTTTGAGATATAAAAAGCTGAATGTTTTCTTAAAGGCAGAGAAAGGAGAGCTTAAGTCGCTGAATGCTAAAACTACGTGTTAGCACCAAAGCTAGCCTCCGAGGAAAAGGAAGGGAGCCAACATGATGACATGAAAGCAGAAAATGAAATTAACACGTGCACGGGATTAAAACACATCACAGGAATCCACGGTGCAGCTGTTTGACATCCAGGCCTCCAGGTGGGAAACATCTCCTGGATTCTTTCTGCAGGATCATTCAAACCATCGAGCCAAATGAGAACGAGCCGTAAAGACTAGAACCTGAGCAGAGGAACAACAGGCCGAGTGCAAGCTCAGCAGAACCTCTGGATGAATAAAGGCTGACAGACAAAAACAGGAAGTGGGTCTGGGACGGGTAAAAAGAGCGGGACAGGAGGACAGGAGGACAGGAGGACAGGAGGACAGGAGGACAGGAGGACAAGACGACAGGAGGACAGGAGGACAGGTGGAGGCAAAGTAATGAGGTTTGCCAAAGGTGATCCGGGGACAGAGATCTACTCGGGGCAGTCTGCCGTTATCACTCGGTGTCACATCAAAGGGATTCATGAAGCGAAATAAAGAATCGGACACAAACACGTCCTGTCGTTGACGCTGTGTCTTCTTCCTGTGATTCGTCCCAAAGTCCAAACTGTCCCAAAAAAGAGCTTTCACTCTGAAAACAAACAGAATAATAAAGGCGAAGGTAAAACGATGGAATTAGTGTTTTTACACCTTTATTCACATTTAGCTCATTAAAGCTGCTTGATAGCAAAACTCATATAAATGAGTTTTGAATATTGATTTGCTGAACGGCCTTTTCACCTCAGTTATCATTTCTTTCTATTTTGAGTGTAAATTTCTGCTGAAGGGTTTTTAATAAAAGATCATCTGTACAGGGATCAATTAGAAAACACTGCATATCACTATTGTTTTGAATTATTTCACAGAACCACCTTCCTCCACAGTTTTTAAATTCCTGTCCAAACACTGTCGTCACAGAGGAGCTGCCCTGAAGCTACTGATCTGCTCTGCTGGACTGAGAACCTGTGAATTATTTACCTCACACAGAGTCAATCACACTGGATCTTCTGTGGACGCAGGAAACACTGAACACACACAGACGCACAACACTGAACACACACAGACACACACGGTTCCTCTGAGGTCAGAGAATCGAAGCTGGCGACTCTGGAACCTCGAACTCTAAACACTTTCTCCTTCCTCAGTTCACAGGTTGCGCTCGGAGAGACAAATGCAGAATCAGGCTCTTTTGTTGACACAGTTTGGTGAAGCCACCGCTCATACTGCCCTGGTTCCTTTGAGCAACACACCTAACAGCAACAGGCAACCATCAGACAACGTGCAGACGCAGCAGCTCACCGGTCGTCTGTAAATCCTCTGACACGAGCACGAGCAGCAGGAACATCTCGTTCAGGTGGAAAACCAGACGCTCTCATCCGGTGCAGCAGAATAATACACTTCTAATTCTCTCATATCACAAGGAGCCTCTTACACCAGGGTCACAGCAGCTGCAGGAAAAGCTACCAAAAATATAATAACCTTGAATCTGTATTTTTCATGCAGCAATTATATAAAAAAAAAAAAGGGCAGAGTTGCAGGAGAGTGTCTGAAGTGCAAACAGCTGATTACGTGAGGCGAGTGGGAACAGAGGGCGATAGAGAGCAGAGAAGGCAAAACGAGCAAATTAGAAGGGATTTAGGTAAAACTAAAGAGATCTCCTCAGGCATGATGCTTATCTGCCCATTAGCCTGCAGGACCGGGGGCAGAGGGGGGGCGTGTGCAGAAGCAGCCCTGGGCAGGAGGCTCCGGAGCCTCAGAGGAAGAGGAGGAACATTAAATCACACCACCACCAGCGGTTCTTCCTCCAGCAGACGGGAATGAAACAGCTGCATCACCATCGTCCCTCCAGCAGCTGGAGGATCCTCTTACTGGGCGTGGAGCTGCAACAAGTGTGTTCCTGTGGCTTCACGGCTGAAGCTGCGTGTGGAGAACATGTCAAAGTCGTTCTTCACCTCTGATGACACAAGCACCACGACAGCAGCCGGGTGGCACAGAGAGAGACTCCTGATTTTACTCTAATGGGAGTTATTATTAATGTTACGATTATCTTTCAGTGTCAACACAGAATATATTGACGTTGATGTATTATCAAGGACAGAGCTCAGCACAGTAGTAAGGGAACTAGAACTATTACAAGTCATTGTCGAGCTGCAGCTCCTGGAAACACACGTCTCTTCACCTATTTGCAGATCTGCACAAGACAAGTGAAGATGAAGTCACGTGGAGAACAAAAAAAGATTTTCAGCTGTTGAAGCAATAAACACTTCATCTCCGTGCATGTGTTAACAAATCACAGTTACAGATAGAAATACACTTTCAAATCTAAATACATATTTGAAGATGTTTTCTTTGATTTCCCAATCTGGTTTCACACAGACAAATTGATACTGACACTTCTCAATAGTTTTGCGATAGCTGTAAAAAATACACCTGGTGTTGAGCAACACAAAGAAGAATTATTATTATTATTTGAACATGAGCTCTGATCTGTCATCTGGTTTAACAGAAATGTACAATCATGCATCATCGATACAGAATGTAGGTTTTTCTTTTTCTAACACAGTGGAATCACCTTCACTGCATCGGACCAAAGAAATGTTTGATTTCACTGAAGCACAGCCATCAAGCCCGAGCTGACATTTCCTCCCAGCGTCTGAAGTATGGAATCAGATTTAAAAACCTCCAGAAGGAGCCGTCCTCAGGTGAGTGATGGGAACGTCAAACCAGCTCAGACAGCCACAGAAACCAGAGCAGCTCCACTCGTCTGCTGCTCCTTCCTGAACTCTGCATGTTTGCTCCTCTAATATCAACACGTTCGACGTCCAGCTGCACTTTGAGATCCCTGAGCCTCGTGAGTAGATGGGACATGAGCCTGAACTGTTTGCATGGGTGAGATGTGGTGGAGTTCTTCACACGTGTCCCATCTAAATCCAGCAGAGGACATTTTAACCTCTGTATAATTTGTCTCTCTAGCAGCACAGTGTCCGTCAGTGTCGAGTCAAAACAGTGATTTTAACAACACAAAGCCGCACAATTGGCTGGAAACACTGAATAATTAGTGTCACCCCCGGTCGCTGAGTAGGTTTGGATTCTGAAGTGTTGAAAAACACGATGTGACACAAATTCCACGAGGAC
This sequence comes from Platichthys flesus, assembly GCF_949316205.1. NCBI lineage: Eukaryota > Metazoa > Chordata > Actinopteri > Pleuronectiformes > Pleuronectidae > Platichthys > Platichthys flesus. The sequence goes on from NC_084961.1 coordinate 1,316,761, forward strand.
GGGTTGGACCTGATGGTGGTGAGACATCTGTGTTCACTCCTGTCCACCACCACAGAGGACAGAGAGACAGTCAGCCACAGAGCAGCTGGAGCCTAAGTGCCTTGCATGCCTGCACCTCGGCAGCAGTCTTTAAGCAGAGGGGAGAGAGAGAGAGGAGGGAGAGAGAGGGAGAGAGGAGGGAGAGAGAGGGAGAGGGGAGGGAGAGAGGAGGGAGAGAGAGGGAGAGAGAGGGAGAGAGGAGGGAGAGAGAGGGATAGAGGAGGGAGAGAGAGGGAGAGGGGATGGAGAGAGAGGGAGAGGGGAGGAAGAGAGAGGGATAGAGGAGGGAGAGAGAGGGATAGAGGAGGGAGAGAGAGGGAGAGGGGAGGGAGAGATAGGGAGAGAGGAGGGAGAGAGAGGAGAGAGGAGGGAGAGAGAGGGATAGAGGAGGGAGAGAGAGGGAGAGGGGAGGGAGAGAGAGGGAGAGGGGAGGGAGAGAGAGGGATAGAGGAGGGAGAGAGAGGAGAGAGGAGGGAGAGAGGAGGGAGAGAGAGGGAGAGGGGAGGGAGAGATAGGGAGAGAGGAGGGAGAGAGAGGAGAGAGGAGGGAGAGAGGAGGGAGAGAGAGGGAGAGGGGAGGAAGAGAGAGGGATAGAGGAGGGAGAGAGAGGGATAGAGGAGGGAGAGAGAGGGAGAGGGGAGGGAGAGATAGGGAGAGAGGAGGGAGAGAGAGGAGAGAGGAGGGAGAGAGAGGGATAGAGGAGGAAGAGAGAGGGATAGAGGGGGGAGAGAGAGGGATAGAGGAGGAAGAGAGAGGGATAGAGGGGGGAGAGAGAGGGATAGAGGAGGAAGAGAGAGTGAGAGGAGGGAGAGAGAGGGAGAGAGGAGGGCGAGAGAGGGAGAGGGAGGGGGGAGGGAGAGAGAGGGATAGGGGAGGGAGAGAGGGAGAGAGAGGGTTAGAGGAGGGAGAGAGAGAGAGACTACAAACAACCCTCAGGTGATGCAACGCTACAGGTTTAGCCGGCCCCTCCTTTCTTTCCTCTTCATCCTTTCCTCCTCACTCACTCTCTCCTGCACCCCATTGGCCCGACTCTGAGTGCTGCACGAGGTGAGGTTACAGGTACAAATCCCCACCCCACCCCCCCACCCCCCGGACGGCTCCAGTCACATTAATCCTCTGATGCAGATTTACAGTGGCAGGCCGGTCCGGTGAGACCCCGATTATTTCGCTTCCATTCCACAATGTTTCTCTAAATGTCCTTTTGTTTCTCCCTCTTCTCCTTCTCCTTCTCCTCCTCCTTCTCCTCCTCCTTCTCCTCCTCCTTCTCCTCCTTCTCCTCCTCCTCCTCCTCCTCCTCCTCCTCCTCCTCCTCCTCCTCCTCAAGCTGCCTTTCTCATGTTGCCGCCTCCGTCGTCTTTTCACGTGATCTCCGACACGTCTTCCTGGGATATCTGATGGAGCTGCTGGGATAATCCCGAGTGAGGGATTAGCGCGACACCTGACCCAGACGCTGAGAAAAACCAAATGAGGAGAAGCGGCTCATCCCTGCGCTCGGAGACACTTTCTCCTCCGAGGACGTCTGACGTGTTGCAGCAGATCTGGGTTCAGAAGCAGGCGACACTGCAGCAGCTGCTTGTTGGTGTCTGTCGCACCGTGTAAATGGGATGTCCTGATTTTGAGTCTGGCCCAGAAACGTTGCAGCATATCACCCACTTCTATTTCTCCACATCCGTCTGTTGAAATGTGAAAAAGCTGAGAATGTTCTGTGGAGAAACTTCCTGATCTCTGAGGAGCTCCTTCTCAGGGATCGTTCAACATCTGCAGCATCTGTGCTGCTGGTAATTAAAACTCAGGTATCAGTGGACTGATCGAAAGATTAAGAGGACGTGAAATTACTGGAAAGAAACTGATGTGGGGATTTGAATATCAACATATTTACATTGGAAGTTATAACTAAGATGGGGAAGCCTCCTCTCACCACAGGGGGTCAACGTGCAGTTACTATACGTTAAGAGTTATTTTCTTTATACAGTTGAGTTCAGAGGAGAAAATAAACTAAACCAAATAAAGCAGAATGTTGTGATGAGGATCTAAAGTATGTTTGTAATATATAATAACCAATAAAAACACTTTAAAGCTGCTGTAATAAATGATAATAATAGTAATGATGATACTTATGAATATAAGATTCTGCTCCTATTGGAGAAGACTAACGAACTGACTCTTTATTGTGTCTTGGAAACAGAGAGGATGGAAGGCCACACGTTTTCTAAACACAGATTTATCTCCTCTCAGACTGAGAGACTTTTGGAAAGTCAAGTATTTTTCATGTCCGAGGGAAAACAATTGTACTTTATGTTCTTTCATTAATCTGAACTGGGACCCGAGATCGACCATCGAGTGAAATGGGAAACTGGAAATTGGGATTTTTTTTACCAACAACAGAGCAGGTTGTCAGACGAGAGAATAATAAAATAAGAACAGACGCTTTTAGACGAACAGGTTTTGCCGAGTCGGCAACAGGACGGAGCGTTGTGCTGCTTCAAAGGAGAACGAGAATAGAGCTACGGGGGGGGGGGGGGGGGGGTTTGTTACCTCGACCAGAGCCGACTCAGTAAAATGAAGAGTCATCAAAATACTGTTGTTCTGCTGAGAAGCAAAACTTTCTCCATCACCTCAAATACATCCTCAAAAAAAACAGATTCCTAATTCTAAACAGATCCCAGGTCTGTGGAGCGGGGGGGCTTTTTCAGGTCTCAGAGAGTTCTGCTCTCGTCAGCATTGTGTTTCCAGATGCATCAGTGAAAAGCTCAGATAGACCCACAGAACCTGTCCAGCACCGGGCACACACACACACACACACACACACACACACACACACACACACACACACACACACACACACACACACAGCTGGTGATTAGCAGGGAGCAGTGAACACAGACAGATAATCTCCACTGAGCTAAAGGTGAATTCTACATTTATCCACGTAAACAAGGTTTCATATTGAACGTGGAGTCAATGAACTGAAAACAGAACTTAAAGACGAGTCAGCAAACCGATCCAATCACTGCTCATCTTCTGCTAATTGTTTCTTTCATCCTTTTATCCTTTTTTCCATCTGTTGTTTCCTCTCTCCTCCCTGACTCCTTATGTCCTACCTTCCTCTCCTTGTCCACTCCCCCTCCTCCCTTCCCTCCTCACCATAACTCTTTCTATTCTTTCTCTGCTTCCTCTCTCCGTCCTTCACTCCTCCTCCTCATCACCAATCGCTCCCGATCTGACACCAGTCCACTTTCCTCCCCCTTCACTCGGGGTGTGTGTGTGTGTGTGTGTGTGTAAAGGGCGGGGCACGGGAGATGGGGGTGTCATGTCCGCTCTTGATGAAACACACCTTGGGATAAATGCGGTTCCATTCGTCTCCTTGTTCTCAGGCAGCCGTTCACAGAGGCCGATGGAGCGATAAAGAGGAGGAGGATGAAAAAAGTCAGCAGATATGAATGTTGTGGCTGCGAGAGGTAGGGGGGGGGGGTGAGGAAGAGGAGGAGACATGAATAACGGGGGCACGGAGGTGTAATGTGAGATGTGGAGGAAAGGAGCAGATAGGGATCCAATGTGAAAAGGAAGAAAAGGAAAGAAGGGGATAGGATAAGGAGGAGGGGAGAGGGGATTGTAGACTTAAGGAAGCATTAGAGGGTAGCATTTGAAAGAATAAATAATGGAGGGATGAAGTAAGGGGAGTAAATAAAGATACGCAAATAGAGGCAGTAAAGGAAGAAAGAAAATGTAAAAGGCAGGAGCAACAACAGAGTAAAGAAAAGGGGATGAAGAGGAGGAAGGAATGGAGGGAGCATAAATGGGATAAGGGAACCAAGAAGAGAGCAAAGAGGAGTGGGAAATAGGAAGAAGATAAGAAAAGGAAGTAGGAAGGAAGGAGAAAAAGTGGGAGTGAAGGCCGGAAGGAAGGAAGGGGAGATGATTGTGCCAAGAAGGAGGAAGAACAAGAAAGGGAATGGGCGATTAAAGGGAAGAGGAAATGAGAGGAAGAGACGAATTGGGATGAAAAGAAGGAGGAGGAATAAATTAATGATTTGAGCAAGGAAGGAAGGAAGGAAGGAAGGAAGGAAGGAAAAGTGAAGAGCTAAACAAAAGAAGGGAAAGAAATGAGGAAGTAATGTCAAAGAAGAGAGGGAGCAATGAGACATGTGAAGGGAGGAGGAGAAAACCAGAGAAAACAACATGAAAGAAGAAAAGGAAACAAGAGTAAAGTCGTTTCCTAGAGAAACGTCTCCAAAATGGCTGAAGTCACTGAGCCAGGGTGTGATGTCACTGCACCCCTACCCCCCCCCCCCCCCCCCCGCACAGACACACACACACACACACACACACACGCACACACACACACACACACGCACACACACAGGAGGATTATGTGAATGAAGTTTTGTATCACGATTAGTCGTGTGATTGTGGTTAAGAGATGGAGACAAAGGGCGAGAGCGGACGACAGGAAGTGGGACGGAGAGAGAGAGGCACTACGGCTCTGCTTCGCCGCCACTACGCAGTGATGGATTGTGGGAAGTGATGACACATGACAAGTCCTATACTGCTGTATTCAAACAGAGGGAGGCTCAGGTTTCACACTGCTCCCTCACGCAGAGTGGACCAGTCCTCCTCTGCGCTCACTCCTTCCCTCTCCTCCTCACACGTCCTTTCCTCTGCTCCCTCCCCGTCCTCCTTCATCTCCTTCCCTCTCCTCCTCACACATCCTTTCCTCCTGCTCCCTCCCCGTCCTCCTTCATCTCCTTCCCTCTCCTCCTCACACATCCTTTCCTCCTGCTCCCTCCCCGTCCTCCTTCATCTCCTTCCCTCTCCTCCTCACACGTCCTTTCCTCTGCTCCCTCCCCGTCCTCCTTCATCTCCTTCCCTCTCCTCCTCACACATCCTTTCCTCCTGCTCCCTCCCCGTCCTCCTTCATCTCCTTCCCTCTCCTCCTCACACGTCCTTTCCTCCTGCTCCCTCCCTGTCTCTTTCATCTCCTTCCCTCTCCTCCTCACACGTCCTTCTCTCCTGCTCCCTCCCTGTCCTCCTTCATCTCCTTCCCTGTCTCCTTCATCTCCTTCCCTCTCCTCCTCACACATCCTTCTCTCCTGCTCCCTCCCTGTCCTCCTTCATCTCCTTCCCTCTCCTCCTCACACGTCCTTCTCTCCTGCTCCCTCCCCGTCCTCCTTCATCTCCTTCCCTCTCCTCCTCACACGTCCTTCCCTCCTGTTCCCACCCTCTCCTCTTTCATCTCCTTCCCCTGTCTCCTTCATCTCCTTCCCTCTCCTCCTCACACGTCCTTTCTTCCTGCTCCCTCCCCGTCCTCCTTCATCTCCTTCCCTCTCCTCCTCACACATCCTTTCTTCCTGCTCCCTTCCCGTCTCCTTCATCTCCTTCCCTCTCCTCCTCACACATCCTTTCTTCCTGCTCCCTCCCCGTCTCCTTCATCTCCTTCCCTCTCCTCCTCACACGTCCTTTCCTCCTGCTCCCTCCCCGTCCTCATTCATCTCCTTCCCTCTCCTCCTCACACGTCCTTTCCTCTGCTCCCTCCCCGTCCTCCTTCATCTCCTTGACTCTCCTCCTCACACATCCTTTCTTCCGGCTCCCTCCCCGTCTCCTTCATCTCCTTCCCTCTCCTCCTCACACGTCCTTTCCTCCTGCTCCCTCCCCGTCCTCCTTCATCTCCTTCCCTCTCCTCCTCACACGTCCTTTCCTCTGCTCCCTCCCCGTCCTCCTTCATCTCCTTCCCTCTCCTCCTCACACATCCTTTCCTCCTGCTCCCTCCCCGTCCTCCTTCATCTCCTTCCCTCTCCTCCTCACACGTCCTTTCCTCTGCTCCCTCCCCGTCTCCTTCATCTCCTTCCCTCTCCTCCTCACACATCCTTTCCTCCTGCTCCCTCCCCGTCCTCCTTCATCTCCTTCCCTCTCCTCCTCACACATCCTTTCCTCCTGCTCCCTCCCCGTCCTCCTTCATCTCCTTCCCTCTCCTCCTCACACGTCCTTTCCTCTGCTCCCTCCCCGTCTCCTTCATCTCCTTCCCTCTCCTCCTCACACGTCCTTTCCTCCTGCTCCCTCCCTGTCCTCCTTCATCTCCTTCCCTCTCCTCCTCACACGTCCTTTCCTCCTGCTCCCTCCCCGCCCTCCTTCTTCCCCCGTCTCCTTCCATTCCTCGTTCGGTCCATCTTCTCCGAGCCCTTCATTTTACAGGTGGTTGATAACAGACGCTGAACTCGATGGAACACGTAAATCACGAGCGGTCGGCTAACGAGCCACCAGCTGCTGCTCAACCCGTCGGCTCCTCACTTTCTAAAAGATGATTTTACAACCTGTTCTCTGAGTGGAGCCAAGACGCTGAGTCGTGTACAGAACCATCACAGTTCACAGCAACTTCTTATTCATGACATCACAGTTTGAAACTCAATCAAATCCCTTGATTCGGGGGTTAAACCCACAGTGAGCCCAGTTGACATGTCAGTCATATTCTCTGATAGCAGGAAATAACCGTGTCCAAACACAATTACTGTTTTAAAGTGTTTCAAATCAAAAGGAAGTTAATCAAAGTTAAAAACAGTCTGTGCAGAGATGGACGCTAAACTGAAGCCGTCATCGGCACAAAATGGCCGCTTTCGCATTCCAGTTTGGATTGGGATCAAACCACCGACCCTCAGGTCAGGTGACAACCCGCTCAACCTCCTGAGCCACAGTGAGGCCACCGCAGTCCAGAGGAGGTTTCAGCCTTTAACCAATGAAGTACAGATCACTTTCAACATCTGGATCGTTCCCTCTGCATATGAAGAACCCTCTAAAGTTAAATATCATTCAAAGATCAAGTTCTCCTCCAACGTCCTTTCACCTGAGAAGAAAACATCTTCACAGTTTGTGGTTCTTAATAGAAAAGACACTAGTTGCTGCTTTCACAAGAAACTGCTTTAAATGCCATGTTCTGCTGCAGCCATGTTGCAAACAGCATGAAGATTCAGGACTGAAGGATTTGTGCTCATTTGTTGCTGCAGAGTTTCACGACTGGACTGGGATCACTGGGAGGAGTGGTTTGTCTCTGTCTCTGTCCTGACTCTGATCTCCTGCTGTCCTTCTCATCCCTTCATTCCTGCTCTCCTTCTCATCCCTTCATTCCTTCCTGGTCCGCAGCTTTCACGTGGAGTCGAGTGAGAGAGCCGACGTTCAGCTTCACAAACATCATGATTGGGGCTGAATTACTGGAGAATGAGCTGCACCAGTGAAGAGCCTCGTTAACAATCAGACATCACGGTCTATTCCCTCAGTCTGGGCTGTGAGGGTGGAGAGGGGCGTCCAACACGCTGATCTGAAATCTGAGTTCACATCTGATGGACGGATGATTCCCGTCAGTTCAGCCTCAGATTTCTTCTGGAGCGAAAAACGACCAGAAGCTTCCACATCGACTCTGCTGGGAGACCAGAGCTCAGCTGCTGTGAAGTGGCAGAAGCCATTTCCACTGCAGTCACCAGCTTCCTCGTTCAACATGATGTCATTTTAACAAGGGGTTGGTTGTTAGGTCCAGTCCCAACCAATTCTCATTAGCCAGACAATGGCCTTACTCTCATAAGGAGAAAATCAATAGGAACTAGTAAGTAATTCAGAAATCACCTCTGCTGAAGCTGCACAAACCTACAAGTGTCTGTTCATCTCATGCAGCAGAGATATTAAAGAAAAAGGGAAACTGGAGGATTTCATGTCATTAAATGTAAAAGAAATGAAAAGCAATTGAAAAATCTCACAATGTGAAAGAAAATGTGAAAGAAAATGTGAATTCCTGGATCTGCTCCGAGATCCTGATCCGCACAGAAACACTGGTTTGGCATATTTCAATGTGTTTGTTCTAATAATTATTTATCATAAAGCAAACACTAGACTGTTATGTCTTATTATTATTATGTTAGTGTTGTTATAATGTGTTATTTGGCTGTTTGCCCTTCAGGTAGAGTGAACTCACTGCACTGAGGCTGATTAACTTGATCTGGTCCACGACAGCCGAGATTCCACCTGAGATAAAACACTGCAAAGAAACATCTCAGCTGGGAAATGATTCAAACTATTGAAATTCAGTTCAACTCTTCACCAGACAAGAAGATTCATATTAAACAATTCTGCAGAAATCCAGGATTAGAGAGAGTGGATTCTCACTTTCCACGTTACAGCAGCAAGTGCATGAAACAAACATCACGTTAGAGTCCAGGAAGGATTCAAACCCATGAAACAAACATCACGTTAGAGTCCAGGAAGGATTCAAACCCATGAAACAAATCGATTAGAAGCTGCTCATTAGAGGTAGAATCCAGTGTGGCTGTAGTTCCTGAGCCGACCTGGCACCGAGCCCTGGTGCTGTGTGAGGAAACATCTGGGTTCAATGTTAATCTGCTCATTTGTTCTCATGTTTTATTTTGTTAGTTGTCAGTTTAACACTTCAGTGTTTCTCAAAGTTCTCTGCATAATTCCGATCAAGGACAAAGAGCAGCTGCTGCATGTTTCCATATGAACTGAGCTGTGACCCTCAGCTGCAGGTACCAGTTGCATTCTGGGTCTTTGCAGCTCTTTAAATAACATCAGAGATGGGGCTGCGTTCCTTTCTACTCGGTCTTTCATGGTCTCACCCGGCAGCAGCCTTCATTATCCTCCTGTTTCATTTCCAGTTTCCCTAAAGGAAAAGAGAATCCAGCTTCATCCACTTCAGCTTTGAAGTGAAGCAGCGTGGACGACCAGGGGCTCCCGCGGTGCATCGGCCCTGGTGAGCGGGGGGGGGGGGGGGGGGGTATGGAGCTTGGCCAGGGAGCCACCGTCTTTATCCATCACGCCTCGTCCGGCTTCAGTAGCTAACAGCAGATAAAAGGTCTGGATCGAGCGAGGAACACAAACAGCGTGGTGAAATCTCTGCTGCCTCAGCACCCGGACTCAAAATGGAGGAAGCAGGGACACGGGGCAGCGAGAGGATGTCTTCCTCCAAGAGGACGGGACACAAGGTCACAGGGACACGTCCAGCATGTCAGTCAACACAGAAGACAGGCTGTTGGCATGGCTACTCTTCCAGGAGAGAGCCCTTAAAGAGCCACTGCTCAGCGAGAGAGGGCGGTGGAATATCTACACTGTGGAGGTCACAGGTTCGATACCCGTGCAGCTGCCGTCTCAGGTTGAAGGTTCAGAGGAAAAAGAGTCTTTACACTGACCAGTAGCTCCCAGTACAGCCCAGTCTGGAACTCCATTAACACACTTCAGCCACAGCACTCACACAGAGACATGGACAGAATGAGTGTGTGTGTGTGTGTGAGTGTGTGTGTGTGTGTGTGTGTGTCCGCCACATGACGGCAAATTCAATTCACACTGAGCTCAGGAGAAGCACAAAGGCAACTGTTGAATCAGCCACACACACACACACACATACACACACACTGACATACACACACACACACACACTGAAAAGACACAAAGACACACGCACACACACACACACTGACACACACACAGACAAGTCAAAGTATCGTTTCATGGTGCAGGTGTGTGTTGTATTTTTCATGCCCCCAGGATTTGTGTGTGTGTTGTGTGTCTTTTGTGTGCGTGTATATGTGTGTGTGTGTGTGTATGTGTGTGTGTGTGTTTGTGTGTTGTGGTCGAGGGAGGGAAGGTTGGGGGGGGGGGGTACACGTTCCTGTTTCTGAATCCCAATTTCCCCTGTCTATCCTGGGGAGTGACACACACACAGACACACACAGACACAAACAGGCCTGTTTGCTGGTGCACCAGCTGCTGATATGCACACACACACTCACTGATCTTGAGTCTGATATCTGCCCTACAGCTAATAACAGTGAAGGTGGAGGAGGGGGGGGGGTGATCCCCTCTGGAGGACGCAGCGCTCAGATGCGCAACACGAGTTCGTCTCATCGCAGAATGTCACATCTGTCTGAAACTTGTGCGCACACTTCACGCGTGAGGGGGACGGATGGCGCACCGGTCCCTACGTGTGTGTGTGTGTCTGTGTGTCTGCGTAAAAAGACAGCCATGCACGGCCACACCGGCGTGCACGCGGATCAATGACAGAAGGGTCAAAGCCTCGTGCACCGGCCGGCCCGGCTGCGTCCTCCCCGGGCACAGGGACCCCGGGCTGCGGCGGGCACGCACCGCCAGCTCCGGGGACCCGCGTCCCTCCAGCCGCCCGGGACGTGAAGGGCAGCGCCGGGGACGGAGTGTCTGAGCCGCGGCGCAACATCTTCACCTTCAGACACAAGCACGGAGGAAAGAGGCTACTCACTGTGCTCAGGAGCCCGACTCTCTTCCGTCTCGTCCCCGTCTCCTCGGCTCGCGCTCCGCGTCTTCTCTCCGTGCACCACAATCCATCCGTCCATCCCTCCGCTGGACAATTCCTGCGGCATATAGAGCCTGATCGATTCTAGTGTCGCGGGATAACGTCCTCCTCGGGATGAAACCAAAACATCTCTCACCCCCTCCTCCTCTTCCTCGCCTCCTCTTCCTCCTCCTCTTCCTCTCCTCCCTCTGGAAAGAGAGAGAGAAATACGCGCACGCACAGTTTGGACCTTTGCTCCACTCGCGAGGCTACATGTTGCTGCTTCCTGTCTGTCCCCCTCTCTCTCTCTGTCCCCCTCTCTCTCTCTCTGCCCCCCTCTCTCTCTCTGTCCCCCTCTCTCTCTCTCTCTCTCTCTGCCCCCCTCTCTCTCTCTGTCCCTCTCTCTCTCTCTCTCTCTCTCTCTCTCTGTCCCCCCCTCTCTCTCTCTCTCTCTCTCTCTCTCTCTCTCTCTCTCTCTGCCCCCTCTCTCTCTCTGTCCCCCCCCCTCTCTCTCTCTCTCTCTCTCTCTCTCTCTCTGTCCCTCTCTCTCTCTCTGTCCTCTCGCTTTACTTTGTTAAAATTCAGTATGTACGCTCCGTCACCTAGCAACGTCTCTCCTCCTCCTCTCTCTCTCTCCCTCCCTCCCTCCCTCTCCCCTCATCACTCGCGACACGTGTTGAATGCTCAAGTAAGTTGTGGGATGATGTGTCTCATCTTCACCTCCACCTTTCTCTCATCCCTCCCTATACGTGTCATTCCATCTTCCCTCCTCTCTCTCTTCCTGTTCCCCTCATCGTCTTTCCTTCCTCGTTTTGTTTCTTTCTTCCATTATTTCTCCATCTTCTCACCTTCCCCCCTTTCTCCATCCTTTTCATATCTGACAGGACATTTCAACATCTGGAGGAAAAGGACATTCGTCCATAAGTCAATCATCATTTTGAAGCATCAGACTAAAATAATCGTGACAGATTTTGTGACTCTTTCATTTTATCCGTTGTTATATAACAGCCCAACTGTCTAAAGCAGTTAGAGTTTTATCTTATCTTGTATTTGGTCAATCAATGATTTAAAAAGTTATTTACAGTTACAGTAAATCTGAACGTGTCTGTGACGTCTCCAACATCCCAATCTCCTGCTGTCTGAAAACAGCTGTTTACATTTCCCCCTGGATGTTGCGTTAGACGTTGTCACATGGGAGAGAAAGAGTTGTGTTGATGCCACAGCTGCAGCTGAAACTACGAGGCCTGACTGTGGATGGTAAAAACTTTACGGGCGATGCACCAGGCAGAACATCAGGTTCTGGATCTCGTGTGTTATTTTGAGAAGTGTGAACATTTCAATGTTTTAAAGCAGAAAACAAGAATAAACTCTGAACTGTAACAGTTTCTGCTCATTTCTAGCTTTTTATCAACACGTCAATAACTCATCAAACACACGATCACAGAGTCTGAGGTTGTTCACGCGTCCACTGAGAAACTCTGTATGTTTACAGCTCAGAGTAAATACTGCAGAGCTAATTTCCCTCCTGCTCTTCACCTCCATTTACCTTCTTCTCCTCCCTCGCTTCTTTGCTCACCTCATTCAGCGTTTCTGCACCGTCGAGCATTTCTCCACAAAACAGACAAAACATTTCCGGTTGCTGATTCTGAATTCACTCCTCTCACCACTGATCTTTCTCACGTCTCTGATTTCTTTGTCTAGTTGTGAGGGAAAGTTCTTTGTTGCCGCTGCTGACGGATGATGATTCATTAACATGTTGCCTCCACCTGCTCCCTCAGGAGATGAGGACGGTTGTAGACACGACTCCAAGAAGAGGAAATATCTTCTGCCAATTATCTGAATCTAACAGAAAATTATAACCGTCCTCTGTTCTCGAGCCGACTCGCCTCCACGTGCAATTACCCCACAGCGCCCCCATCAGGAGGCTTTAGCATGGCAGCCAAGTCACTGTGGGAGTTTATCGTTTTCTTTTCCGGCATCATAGATTCAAACCCTCGACACGTTCAGAGCAGCAGGATCTTGAGATGAAGATGAGTCTGGTTCCTTCCTCATCGTCAGTAACTTCACCCTCAAGTTTTATCTGAGGCGTCGCACTGGACTTTAGAACGCAGTGCTGGGAGGCGGAGCTAAGACACCTACCCTCACACAGACATCGTAAACACACACCGACACACACATGCATCCTACCCAATCGTTTGCTAACTAGGTGACATCATGACCCGCGTTCAACCCATAAATGTAGATCTTATATAAATGTGGTCATAAATTAACTTGTCTGATCAGAAAATAGTCACATTGTTTAGTTTACAGTTTCTCTTAAATGTGTGTGTGTGGGGGGGGGGGGGGGTTCAGTGTGTGTGTGTGTGTGTGTGTGTGTGTGTGTGTCCTCTCTCTCCTGCTGCCATCCAACACGTTGTTTTCTCTGTGTCAATAAAGAGCAGCCGAGCAGCAGCCGGTCGTCCGGCAGCTCCCAATCAGCAGAGGACGGCTCGTGTGGACCGACAGGCGGCCATCTTCTTTCTTATTTACACTGTCGTGGTAAATTGGACCTGAATCGACTTCTGGGCTCTGAAACACTCGTTCGCCCGCCTGACGGACAACAAACCAAACTGGAGAGAGAGAGACTGGAGGGGAGAACACAAAGAGGAGGCTCAGCTTGGAACTCCGGCTGGAGAACAACATTAACACTCGTTTGAAAGGTTCTGTGACACGGGACAGGAAGTGGTCGGAGCACGGAGCGAGGGAGATGAATAAATGAGCCCTCACTGATTGGTGTCGTTCTTTTGACGGAGAGATTCTACTCATTTGTAATCGGCACAGGATTTTAATGATGAGAACATCGGCACCGATCGGACACACTGAGGTGGACAGTGACACAGATACAGACGGAGTTCACACAGACGGTTCTGTTCAGATCCATTTTCACATCACGCCACTTGCCCGAGATGTTTAAATATTTAAACTTGGACCAGGACATGAGTTTACTGGTGTCTCTGACATCATCCCATCATCACTTCATCTCAAAACTAAACACCCGGAGCTTTCTGGATTCCTGCAGAACAACACGTCAGAGCTTTGATGCTCTGTCACAGGTCGTGTGTGTGTTTGTGTTTGTGTGTGTGTGTGTGTGTGTGTGTTCTCTCCAGTTGTGCGTTACGACTGTGAGAACATCACCTCAGCCGCTGGAGGAAAGAGGAGAGTGAATCACATTTGAGAACAAGGCTCAAGTTTGGACTCTGGGATCAAAGGTTACAGCCGATAACAAAACTGTGAGAGGAAACAGAGGAGGCGCTGGTGTGTGTGTGTTAGTGTGTGTGTGTGTGTTTGTGTGTGTGTCAGTGTCGGCACCTCATGTAGTCTGGAGGTCAGAAATATCCATAATCTGTGTCCTTCTTTCCACGGATGCAGTTTATGATGAAGGGCTGAAAATAGACCTGCAGGTTGGTTCGGTGCCAACACCCTGTGAGACGTGCTGCTCCCACAGCTGATGAAGATGAGGATGAGGATGATGAATGTGTCTGGACACTGTTTCTCCTGGGACCTGCAGAGATCAGGACCCTGCAGTTACAGACTCTCACTCTCTACACAGCTTTCCAGAGAGATTCCTGCCTCGTGCTGAAACGTCTCCGACCTGGAGAGGCTGACGTTTCACCCGATGACAGAATTCACTGCAACACCAACGTTCTTCATCGTCCTTTAGTTAAAGTGAACTTGTCTAATTGGAACATTTCTTACAGAGAAAGGTCAACATCACTAATTGAAAACAGAACGACCAACTTTCTCCCTCTCTATATATACACTGATATACACTGACACTTTTCTTCCTCTCCCTGATATCACAGAGTTTAAAGCACATGTCTGCTGTCAAACTGAAAGTACCTCACGGGAATATACTGGGATTTACAGGGGGGGGGGGGGGGGTCAAATTTCTAAATATTTAACATGATCTAAAAGTCATAATCAACAATTATATTAACATACATTGAATTGAATTGAAAAAGATGAATTAACCACTGAACTGAGTTTTAACAGTTTGAGAAACTCATCTTATATGTATATCCTCCTCCTTCCTCTTCCTCTTCCTCTTCCTCTTCCTCTTCCTCTTCCTCTTCCTCTTCCTCTTCCTCTTCCTTCCTCCTCCTTCCTCCTCCTTCCTCCTCCTCCCTGATCTTTTCTCCTTCTTCCTCCTCCGCCCTCCTCTTTCCTCATCCTTCCTTCTTCTTCCTCCTCCTCCTCCCTCCTCCTCCCTCATCCTTCCTCCACCTTCCTCCCATTTCCTCCTCCTTCCTCCTCCGCCCTCCTCTTTCCTCATCCTTCCTCCTCTGCCCTCCTCTTTCCTCAAATTGCCTCCTTCTTCATCCTTCTTCCTCCTCCGCCCTCCTCCTTCCTCCACCTTCCTCCTCCTCCGCCTCTTCCTGCCTCCTCCTTCCTCCTCCGCCCTCCTCTATCCTCACCCTTCCTCCTCCCTCCTCCTTCCTCCTCCTTCCTCCTCCTTCCTCCTCCGCCCTCCTCTATCCTCATCCTTCCTCCTTCCTCCTTTTTCCTCCTCCACACTCCTCCTGCCTCCTCCTTCCTCCTCCTCCTCCTCCGCCTCTTCCTGCCTCCTCCTTCCTCCTCCGCCCTCCTCTATCCTCACCCTTCCTCCTCCCTCCTCCTTCCTCCCTCCGCCCTCCTCCTTCCTCCACCTTCCTCCGCCTTCCTCCTCTTTCCTCCTCTTTCCTCCTCCACCCTCCTCCTCCACCCTCCTCCTGCCTCCTCCTTCCTCCTCCTCCTCCTCCCACTCTTTCCATGACATTCAGGAGTTTGACAGTTTGCTCCACAATGAGCATCAGGAGGATTGAGTGAGTCTTGCAGGAGGTGAAGTCGGAGGCGTGAGGAGCAGCTTTGACGTTACAGCAGCAGCGACCGTGGGTTTATTAAATGTCAGCAGGAGGAGAAAAACACTATGTGCATATTTTACATGGAGATAATAATCTGCAGGGCTCGACCTCGTCTGAAATACTGTTGAAGCTCTTCACGTGTAGTTGAACCCACGTTCAAGCTTGAGTTCATAAAGTGAAGAGATCTGAACCCAGAACCTGAGAACAGCTGATATCCATCTGAACCAGGAGCAGCACTTTCTTAAAAAGTGATTCACTGGAGCAGCTCACAGTTTTTATCAGAATCCTGTGATGCACGAAAACAACCTGAGTTCAGACGCAGTGTTTACCAGAGGCACGTGTGTGTGTGTGTGTGTGTGTGTGTGTGAGTGTGTGTTTTCTGTGGCTAATGAATAAAAGCATCACATAACCACGGGCTAATCCTAAAGCTGCACATTCATCATGTGGAACGTTCCCACAGCAGAGTCAAAACAGTCCATTCACTTCATCCTGGCCCAGTTTCCTAAAGATTTCCGTTCCCTACACGAGGATTAGAGCAAATTAAAGCTCTTCTTTTTGTTTGAAAATGCCCATTGAGCCCTCTAACACCCTGCGTGTGGCACCGCCGCTCTGCCACCTCACCACCGTACGTCTGACGATGTCTTTGTCTCCTCTCTCATTTTGTTTTGATTAAAGAATCATCTTTCTTTGTTCGGACTCAGGAAACGTTAATCCACCTTCCAGTGAAATGCATTAATATGTTGTGAATGAAACGTGGACTCGAGTCAACGAGCAGAGCTGCACGTCTTTTTTACAAAACCCTCTTTCCCTGTTTCCATTCCGGGGAAGTCATGTTTGTCTCTTTTAGATCAAATGTTGTTTTAGGTTTTTAAATAAAATACCAACGGGTTGTCAGGCAGTTATTCCGACTGAATCCTGAAACTAAATGAAACGAGGGAGATTTGATCTGATGTACATCTGGTTCCACTTCGTACAGACAGACCTGGCAGAGGAATCACAAAGAGTCTTTCTGTGGAAACATGTCAGAGCTCAGAGCGAAGCAGAAACAAGTCAGAGGCTGATTCCCCTCGAAGTCGATCCTTCATAATCACTTTAAACTCCCCGCAGGAGAAACGCCGAGAATACCAGCGTCACTAACATGCTTAGTCACCACATCGAATCCCACACAGCTCAGATCTATAGAAATGTCATCAGGATGAGATGAGCGTCAGCTGGCGGCCGGGTCGTGTTTCTTATTTCTGCTCCTCGCTCGAAACGTGACGTCTCTGCGGCTGAAGCTGAAAACTCTGATGAAGAGCGACTCCAGAGTTCCTCTTCATCTCTGCCATTGGATTTGGTCACGTGTGATGTTATCATGTCGACGTTTTTCTACATTGATCTAAACTGTGGATCCGTCAGCTTCAGGTTCTACGTGTCGGGTCCATCATGCTCCAGTCAGCTGCTTCAGGTTCTACGTGTCGGGTCCATCATGCTCCAGTCAGCTGCTTCAGGTTCTACGTGTCGAGTCCATCATGAACCAGTCAGCTGCTTCAGGTTCTACGTGTGGAGTCCATAATGAACCGGTCAGCTGCTTCAGGTTCTACGTGTCGGGTCCATCATGCTCCAGTCAGCTGCTTCAGGTTCTACGTGTGGAGTCCATCATGCTCCAGTCAGCTGCTTCAGGTTCTACGTGTCGAGTCCATCATGCACCAGTCAGCTGCTTCAGGTTCTACGTGTCGGGTCCATCATGCTCCAGTCAGCTGCTTCAGGTTCTACGTGTCGGGTCCATCATGCTCCAGTCAGCTGCTTCAGGTTCTACATGTCGGGTCCATCATGAACCGGTCAGCTGATTCAGGTTCTACGTGTCGGGTCCACCATGCTCCAGTCAGCTGCTTCAGGCTCTACGTGTCGAGTCCATCATGAACCAGTCAGCTGCTTCAGGTTCTACGTGTGGAGTCCATCATGCACCAGTCAGCTGCTTCAGGTTCTACGTGTCGGGTCCATCATGAACCGGTCAGCTGCTTCAGGTTCTACGTGTCGGGTCCATCATGAACCAGTCAGCTGCTTCAGGTTCTACGTGTGGAGTCCATCATGAACCAGTCAGCAGCTTCAGGTTCTACGTGTCGGGTCCATCATGAACCAGTCAGCTGCTTCAGGTTCTACGTGTGGAGTCCATCATGCTCCAGTCAGCTGCTTCAGGTTCTACGTGTCGAGTCCATCATGCACCAGTCAGCTGCTTCAGGTTCTACGTGTCGGGTCCATCATGAACCAGTCAGCTGCTTCAGGTTCTACGTGTCGAGTCCATCATGCACCAGTCAGCTGCTTCAGGTTCTACGTGTCGGGTCCATCATGAACCAGTCAGCTGCTTCAGGTTCTACGTGTGGAGTCCATCATGCACCAGTCAGCTGCTTCAGGTTCTACGTGTCGGGTCCATCATGCTCCAGTCAGCTGCTTCAGGTTCTACGTGTGGAGTCCATCATGCACCAGTCAGCTGCTTCAGGTTCTACGTGTCGGGTCCATCATGCTCCAGTCACCTGCTTCAGGTTCTACGTGTCGGGTCCATCATGCTCCAGTCAGCTGCTTCAGGTTCTACGTGTCGGGTCCATCATGCTCCAGTCAGCTGCTTCAGGTTCTACGTGTGGAGTCCATCATGCACCAGTCAGCTGCTTCAGGTTCTACGTGTCTGGTCCATCATGCTCCAGTCAGCTGCTTCAGGTTCTACGTGTCGGGTCCATCATGCTCCAGTCAGCTGCTTCAGGTTCTACGTGTGGAGTCCATCATGCTCCAGTCAGCTGCTTCAGGTTCTACGTGTCTGGTCCATCATGCACCAGTCAGCTGCTTCAGGTTCTACGTGTCTGGTCCATCATGAACCAGGCAGCTGCTTCAGGTTCTACGTGTCGGGTCCATCATGAACCAGTCAGCTGCTTCAGGTTCTACGTGTCGGGTCCATCATGAACCAGTCAGCTGCTTCAGGTTCTACGTGTCGGGTCCATCATGAACCAGTCAGCTGCTTCAGGTTCTACGTGTCGGGTCCATCATGCTCCAGTCAGCTGCTTCAGGTTCTACGTGTCGGGTCCATCATGAACCAGTCAGCTGCTTCAGGTTCTACGTGTCGGGTCCATCATGAACCAGTCAGCTGCTTCAGGTTCTACGTGTCGGGTCCATCATGAACCAGTCAGCTGCTTCAGGTTCTACGTGTGGAGTCCATCATGCTCCAGTCAGCTGCTTCAGGTTCTACGTGTCGGGTCCATCATGAACCAGTCAGCTGCTTCAGGTTCTACGTGTGGAGTCCATCATGCTCCAGTCAGCTGCTTCAGGTTCTACGTGTCGGGTCCATCATGCACCAGTCAGCTGCTTCAGGTTCTACGTGTCGGGTCCATCATGAACCAGTCAGCTGCTTCAGGTTCTACGTGTGGAGTCCATCATGCTCCAGTCAGATGCTTCAGGTTCTACGTGTCGGGTCCATCATGCTCCAGTCAGCTGCTTCAGGTTCTACGTGTGGAGTCCATCATGCTCCAGTCAGCTGCTTCAGGTTCTACGTGTCGGGTCCATCATGAACCAGTCAGCTGCTTCAGGTTCTACGTGTGGAGTCCATCATGCTCCAGTCAGCTGCTTCAGGTTCTACGTGTCGGGTCCATCATGCACCAGTCAGCTGCTTCAGGTTCTACGTGTCGGGTCCATCATGAACCAGTCAGCTGCTTCAGGTTCTACGTGTGGAGTCCATCATGCTCCAGTCAGATGCTTCAGGTTCTACGTGTCGGGTCCATCATGCTCCAGTCAGCTGCTTCAGGTTCTACGTGTGGAGTCCATCATGCTCCAGTCAGCTGCTTCAGGTTCTACGTGTGGAGTCCATCATGCACCAGTCAGCTGCTTCAGGTTCTACGTGTCGAGTCCATCATGCACCAGTCAGCTGCTTCAGGTTCTACGTGTCGGGTCCATCATGCTCCAGTCAGATGCTTCAGGTTCTACTCGTCGGGTCTTAAAGTCCAGTAACATCTGCACCAGGTTGACCCTCAGGTGTTGATTGGTCACTGGTGAGGTCACCACTTGAACTGAACCAATTAAAATGCGGCAGCGTGAGACTCCCCACCTCCTCCATCTCGTTAGTGACCTGAAGAAGTCGTTAATCACCGTGTCACAGATCAATTGACATCACATGAGGATTTTCACCTTCACGTCCACTGGACACACGGGGACCCACTTTCCTCTTCCCCCCCTCGTCTCTGAAATTATGTTTTACTTGTATAACATTATAAAAAACTCCACTTTGATCATTGACACTGAAACGAGCTGAGTTCAGTGTAACGTGGTTTAATAAAGAACAGAGACACGGACACTGAGGAGAACCCTGTGACCTTCACCACGTCTCACTGCAGGAGCTTTTTATTACATCACATCTGCTTCAGTTAGATGCAGCAAATCAATGACCTGTGTGCACAAGGTGGTTTAATCCAAAGTGCTTTGTTCCTCTCTGCTCATTCAGATGCTCACACACCGACGGTGGCAAGCGTCCGTGAGCAGCACCGGTAGAAACACCAGGAGCCATTAGTCAGAGGAGACCTGCACATGTGGACAATAAGAGCCGAGGATCGAACCTATAATCGGCCGTTCGTGTTCAACAACTGATAGACCCAGCAGGTGAAGTGTCTTCTCCACATCACAGCTGGAGTCTTCACCCTGACGAAGACAAGTCCACCTCCACTGGCAGGATGGGATGTGGTTCTCTCATGCAACTCAAATAAATCTGAAAATGGAACCGTCTGAGCTTTACCAGCATGACTCCTTCCTCCCTGGACACCATTGGATTTTAAATGACAGATTCTCTTTTTGAATCCAGAAGGTGAAAACATGAATTTCTTGTGCGTCACGAGCGGAACCACGAGGTCAACGGGTCAAGAGCGAGGACACAAGGCTTAGAGAGCAGAGGCTTGGTGAAAGCTTCACTTGACGAGGATCAGAACACGACAGGCTTCTGTCACGGTTCTTTTGTCTTGACATGAAATCTGCTCTGTGTGAAAAATACCTTCCCCTCCTCAGTTAGTTATCAGAATGTCAGTCTGTGTATTTTGAAGTATTTATTGTGTTGAGACCTGAGTTTGTGACATTTGTGGAGATTCTCATCACCAACTTTCTTTTTCAATCATATGTTCGGCCTTGGCAGAGAAGTAAGTGTCATAAATGCTAAGAAAAGAAAAACTCTTCGTTGTGTTTCAATCAGAAAATATGAATTATTATATTTTTCACACTAAAGAAAAATCCGCTGATGAGTCATTTGAACTGGTTTTCAAGTAAACTTAATTAAAGCACCCAAGTCAACAACATTTTATTAATATTGTATCATCAAAACCACCTTCAACTTGTCATACACATGTTGAATACAGATATCAAACAAAGGAGCCGAGTCCTCGGTCGTCAGAGTCGCTCTCACTTCACCGTCCACGTGTGAATGAGATTCAGAACTCGAGATTCTCAGCACACGGTGCAACGTGATAAATTATTTATGACGCCATCGCAGAGACAATCAACAGCAACAAGGTTTCTCTCTGTGAAGCCGACTCAAGAGCGTGAGCTGGATTCTGAGGAGAACAGACTGAAGGAGAAGATGGAGACTCTGACATCAGGTGGAGACGTAGATGATCCAGGATCAGGTTGAGGAGGCTCAAGTTCTATAGAAATCTATTCTTTAAGGTTTCTGTAACTATTATAAAAACATGGAATACGTGATAATTTCAATGAGACATTTCAAATTGTTCCTAACAGTAGACTGTAAATAAAGAGACACACTATGACAGCTCTAGAAACTGAAGACGAATCATCTGTCCTGCCCCCTAGTGGCCAGCTGCACTCTGGTCATGAACCCTGCCTCCTCCATGTTAGCAGGTGGCACACGGACCAAATTAATCATCTCATCAGACGTCTGTTTGCTCAACACAAGGAAGTGGCCTCGCGTGGATTTAACCTTTGACCTGTGAAATGAGCTTCACGTTGGCGTACGTGTGGTCGGGCCCTCACACTGCAGACCTGTGTGTTGCACGTGAGATGGACCTTCATGCACGTGTTCCCCCTCAGTAACAGAAACTGTTGTTTGTGTTGTCTTGGTTGAATTACCCCGTCACCGAGGTTTGGTCTCTAACGCTCTGACTGAGCGTGAGCAGACGTCGTTTAGCGTTCACGACATGTCGTTTACCGTTTGAGCTCGTCCCAGCTGTCTGAGCTGTTCTCAGGTGTGAGCACATGTAACCCTGTTAGAACACAGTCTCAGTCAATCCTCCTCAGATAAACGGATACAAAGGGAATCTGCAGTCTGAGCATGTCTGAACTTACAGGACGTGAGTGTAATCAACGTGATTCAATACAGACTCTGAAGAAAACCTGTAATTCAGCCCGTTTGGATTTGCACCCGTGACCAGCGTGCTGAATGAGATTAGCTCCGGGCTAAGAGGGAGAGCTTTGGACTCATAAATCCTCCGCCCGGCGCCTCAGCTCCGTCAGCGCCGATCAATCCCCATCACGGCTCGGCAGATAAAACAGCACGCGTGGAGAAAAAGCTCCGGACTCGCCGAAGGAATTCTGTGGTTTGATAATTTACTGCTCATCGTTAAATTCGTTCCAAGCATCAGAAAACAAGGAGCTGCAGGTTCTTCTGCTTAAAGTCGCTCGGGCCACAGGTGCAGCAGGATGTCGGACTCAAACCCCCGGTGGAAGGTGCGCCCGTCTGGCGCCTGTGCCGCGGCAGATGGCTTCGTCAAGTCGCTTCAGCCCGAGCGTGGTGTCACCATGTGGAGCGAGCTCAAGCGCTTTAATCACAGATCACGACAAAGACACAACAACTGAGCGTTGTGTAAGTAAACACACAGATTTGTGAATTCAACATGAACATCAACTTCTATTGTTACTGCGTGTTTCTCTTTGGAGTTTTACATTTATTCCTCTTTCTTCTTCCTCCCTCCTGATGAAGCGTTAGCTCTATGTCCTGGTATGTAAGGCCAAGTGTGTGTGTGTGTGTGTGTGTGTGTGTGTGTGTGTGTGTGTGTGTGTGTGTGTGTGTAGTTGAGATGCTACGCTGCAAACTAAGTACTCGTTCGACAATTACGCTGCGAGCTAACTCCGTCACTGTGTGTCCATGAACCCGGAGGCGCTGCCTCTTCTTTAGTGAAACTCACTTCCCCTCCGGCCGACTTCAGGGACGGTGGATCTGGTTTCCTGTGAAGCAGCCGGGTCCCTGACAGTTCGGCCCCGGAGCCGAGAGTCGGTCTCAGATGTGCAGTTTGTCCAGACTCACAAATGTTTGTACTGAAAGAAACATGAGGAGCAGTGGATCTGTTGTATCCTGTCAGCAGGAGCAGGCGACAGAGGAGAACAGGACTAACACAACTTCTCCACAATCACATCCTCTCACTGATGAACATCTCTGCCTCACCTGAGTGAGGATCCCAGCGTGGACCTGGATCCACCTGAGAGCCCGGTCCAGCTGCTGAAGACATTTTGAGCTCGTTATTCAGAGTTTACTGAACGAGACGTGAACAGATGTTTCCTCTGCTGCTTTAACAGAACTGATCTTTGTTGTGCAGTTTCTGAACAGGACAGAAATATCTTCAGAACCAGAAGGAATGAAGGATTTTCAAGTTTCTTTAAAGTCTAAATTCAGACAGAAAGACCTGAAACTAATTTAAGCAACTTGTAAAATAGCTTCAATCGGTTACACACAAAATATCAAGTTGTACACTTTGAACAAAATATTAATATGGGCTTCAAAGTAAAACCCTTAATTCGTCAAACTAATTGATCGCGCAGGATAATATATTTTAATTAATTTATTATTCAAATTATATCCAGAATTGGAAACTTCAGTTTTTTGTCTGTATCATCTATAAAAACTTCTATAAGTGAACATTTACTCTTTTTTTCAGTAACTTTGCAGATTTGTGTACTTTCTGTTGCTCTTCAGTTCCGTGCAGACGTTCTGCCCTCAAGCTGCTCCGTTAAAGAAACTGAGGAACTCTCAGTCTTCACACTGCAGCAGCTTTCTGATCAGTTTCTCACTGAACAGTGGAGCTGCCTCTCGCTCTGTGATGAGCTCACCTCTCTAACCTCTGTGACATCTCCTCACAGACGAGCTGAGCAGCAGAGAACAGAAGGACGGCTTCATTCTCCCTGAAGGAAGGCGTGTCGCTGTCTTTTCACTCCTGAAGTCTCCCTCTCGACCAGAGACAGAGAATCAGAACCAAGCTGCTCTCGTCTCCGGTCTCTGTTTATAGATCTGAGTGGATCTGAGGGGCCCGGCGGCCTCGGGGGGGATCCTGACAGAGCGGCTGAAAGGGAGCGACGGCTGTAAAGGAATCACTCGATGTCTCACTGGAATAATTATCACAATTAGTGGAGAATAAAGGAGATCAGTGAAGGAGCCGCTGGTCCTGAGAGGACGTCTGCTCCTCAAACAAACATCAGGAATCACCTCAGAGGGAAGAAGAGAGAAATCATCACCTCGAGGTCATTACTCATAAGTTGTTTAAACTATAATTTAAACCTTTCTGCATCTAAACACATGATTTCTGTTCCATTCAGCCGCTCTTCTCATTCTCACACTGACCCACATCAAGTCCGTCTCACTTCAGTTTATTGCCTTGTGTTATAATTTATCCTTTAATGATTCGAGGGCCGTTGTTTCTTTGCGTTTGACCGGGACCTGTTTCCGAAGACGCCCTCGGAGATGAGATGAAACCAGGCTGAGAACCAGATCAGCCGATTTGAGCTCAATGCTGTTAAATGAATAATAAGAAGCAGAGAACTATGGAAGGTTCCCTTCTTCATGATGTGTCCACCAGAGAGGAGCGAGCCACACACGTGATAATCAGCTCGTTGTTCAGTCAGAAGACAACTTTTCATTCTCAGGTTCTATCGATACAAAGGCTTGTGAGATGCACCCGACACAGCGACATGAATGTGAGATGAGAATAAACATGAGGCGTCTCAGCTGTGAGGCAGATTCTCTCCTGCCCTCGGGTCGATACCGGTTTCATCTGAGGGAATAATAAAAGACGGGGAGACGTTCTAACCTTGAAGAGAAACGTGGATCTGCTGTTTGAACGTGACGGAACGTGGATGTGAGAGAATCTGAAATGTCCACATGAGTCGGTGTTGTTTTCACAGCTGAGATCAGAGGCTGTTATTAGAGTTATTATTCTCATGTCCCTGGATTCTACCTTTCATCCATTATCATGATTATATTCCATTTATCTCGTCATCGGCAGATTCTGTTTTGCACGAGCTGGTCTTCAAAGAGAGTAATCACGCAGATGCTCTGGTGAAAAAAACACAACTTGTAGTATTGATGCTCTCGGCTGCTCTATCTGATGAGGCTCAAATGATTTGGCATTGTCAGTCGACGCACACAATTCCCCCACAATGCACCAGGCTGCAGGAGCGCCTCGTAAAAGGCAGCGGCAGCACGAAGGCAGAGTTTGATTATGTGGAGTGCTTTGAGTGTAAAATCAAGTTATTGCCCATTAACAGGAAAAGAGCTGTAGACCGAAAAGATTTATATAAACTGTAGTATTTTATATTTCAGTGACAAACAGTGTCGTCAGCACAGATTCCACACACACAGTGATTCATGAGTTTAAAGACCTGTTCTCTAAGTGTTTGTGGTGAGCATCAAAACGTGCGCTTCATTCTCTCCTCCTTGTGAAAGCTCAGCCAATCAGCTCCATCCTGTTGTCTCTGCTCAGTGCAGCAGCTTGATTATATGTTGTGAAGTAAATGATCAGTCTAATCCATCCTGGTCCTCTGCTCTGGGATCAGTGCTCCCGTCAGGGCTCAGGTCGAATCCCTCACCTCGGATAAATGATGAGGATGAAACTTAGAAGCTGGAAGAAAACCAACCTACGAGTCGGCCTCGTTCAGATGAGACACTTATCTTCTGCTTGTAATGTAAAACCTGTGACTTCTGATGTCTCAGGCTTCTGTGGAGAAGATTGAGATTAATGTTAAGATATTTCATGAGGTTACGGGAATCAAAGCCTCCATGTCCACACCAGTCTCTCGTATACGCTCCCGGACGTCTTCCCCATATTGATGAGAGAATTATCTCCCTGAATAATTTACTTGATATGGTATCAAACATGTACTTGGCCTCCTGTGGCCTGAACGCTCTACACCCGAGGTTTTCAAAGCGGTATTAGAAGTCAGCGCCCCTCGTCTTCACTCTGTTGTGAAGGAGCCTCTGACCTGTGGACTGGTTCAAACCAGACGGAATTCAGTCCTTCAAAAAGAGAACTGGCCTCAATCCAACATTCCAGCATTATTACAAACCAAATTCCCTTTAGTCTCAAATCATTGAAAACACGGCTGATGAACAGGTTTTGTGATAAGTGGAGACTAAACACCCTCCATCCTTCGATCTGGATCTCAGCAGCTGCAGAGAACTGAAGCAGCTCGGACACAGACACTTCTCATCGTGGGATCGTCGGACTCGTGTGTCGATCACAGACTGAAAACTGGACGGGCTCAAGTAGAGCTGCTCTCAAACTGGTTTCTTCATCTCTTAAAGAGAAATCTTTACTGGTGGCCAGTGATGATTTTGTCTCATATGTACTGGGGAGTTCCTCAGGGTCTTGTCCCTGGTCCCATCTTGTTTAGCTCCACTTCATCATATCATTCACTAATTTTAGAACATTAACTAAAACTTCCCGCCTGGATACCTAATAACGTACTTTCTTTTTTAAGCGAGTCTTCGAGGTTTGTACATTTCTATGATTAATTATTCTTAATAAAGTGAATTTAAAGAATATAAAGTATTAGAAAACATGGTCTCAACTGTTTGTTGAATAACTGAAGGTTTGTTGGATTATCTGATTATAAATCTGAAATATGAGGAACATGGAGTGAAACACGTTTTACAAACTTCATCTCTTTACACAGATGTGGAAGATTTCTTCAACAAAAGATCAAAAATAACTAATATGTGGATTCAAATGACAAAGAGTGAAGGTAAGAAGAGTGACTCATGAACACTAAGTGCACATGAGGAGGTATTGTTATATCACAGAGCCTCAGAGGGACAGAGGGAGGTCTTTGTGATGTTCAGCTGCACATTCCCAGTGGTCATGGTTACTCTTCATCGTGAAGACGAGGTTCTCCCAACCTCAATGGAAATGTCTCTTTCTCTCCCTCTCTCTCTCTTTCTCTCTCTCTCTCTCTCTCTCTCTCTCTCTCTCTCTGGATTTTCTTTGCTATCTCAGAAAACACCGTCCGTGTCTGAAGACATTTCTCTGACCTCGATAAGGAGCACAGAGAATCTGAAATGTCTCCTGGAAGAAGATGGAGACGATGCATTCTGCAGGACACTGTGGAATGAGTCTTGTGACGGGTTGTGAGTTCGAGTCCAAAGCAGAACATCTGGATTAAAGAAGCTGGTGCCGTCCTCTTCTCCTTTACCTTGCACCTGTTGTTGATATTCTAAGTCTGCAGCCAAGAGTTTAAATATAGTATACATGACTATTTCAAGCATATTCTGTTTGTCTGAAACACAACTGAACCCTGGATATTACCCATGATCCTCTGCTTCCTGAACCTGAAGAGCTGCTGCTGTAACAAATCCTCCAAACTGTGATCAGAATTCTTCATATTTCAACGTTTCCTGCTGAATGTTGGAGATAATCGGTTCAGCTTCACTCTTCAGCTGCAGCTGGTTGTGTCTGTGACTCTCAGTCAGTTGTTCTCACAGGAGATGGAACCCACTCAGCAGAGTCCCAGAGAACAGACGCTCAGGGGGAGGAGCTACATCCTCGTAGTCTTTATTATTGGTTGTTGAAAAGAGGTGAAAGAGTCTCTGGAGAACACACTGGATAAAAATCTGTAAAGGAAGCAATACACTAAAATAGATGAATATTAATTTAATCCATAAAGGCATCGCTGTGATTTGTGGAGTAATCACAAAAGACTTCCAGCTCCTCCCCCGCGGATAAGAGTTAAGTAATGATTGAATAAAGTGCATGTGAGGGCTAATCGGTGACGGGTTCCATCTTTAATCAGAGAACAAACTAATAACACGTCGGCTGCTAAAGACGCAGGAGGATGGAGGGTTTGATGCCAGCCCTCCTTTGTTTCCTCCATCACTCATCTCCTCCCCCGGCACATTAGGGCCCTTGATGGACATAACAAGCGCTCCCTCGACACTCACTGAGGCCTAATGGATAGAGAATGTGTGTGCACGTGTGGGGCGTGCACGTGCTGCCATCTCTCCGATAATTCACAGATGACTGTGTCTCACCTGGATATATAAGTCTTCAGAGGAGAGGAGTCATTAAATCAGAGTTGACGACGGCTGAAGCACAAATAACAGCCACTGATGCTACAATCATTTCTAATGGAGGCGTGATGACACGAGGCTTTTAGAATAATATCATGAGCCGATGTGCACACATGTAATATGCGTATGAACGTGTGTTCCCTGGAAACCTGTGTAATCTATTAAATGAAGCTGCAGGTTCCACACATGAAAATAAATCTGTCACGCAGAATCCACGGTGCATCAACTGTGACTCCTTCATTTGCAGATTAAAGAGCATTTAAATAAAATACTGCGAGTCAATTAAATAACGAGCCGTGGATTTATGCGTTGGAGTAAAATAAAATAATGTGATAATTATTCAGGTTATGCAGGTGCAGGATGAGAAGATAAACGTGAATTTAATTTTCTTTCATCCTTGACTGACTGAGCACTTTATTCAGTTTGGTTCCGACCCGGCTTTCTGCTGCACGTCCTGGAGAATCTCTCTGTTACTGTCAAAGATCAAAGGAAACCGCCTCAGCTCCTCGTGGACCGAAGCTTCCTCTGAGATTCTCCTCCGTGTTGACGCGCTGCCAATCTCCGGTTCCTCCACATCACAAAGGGTTTCTTCTGAATGGGCCGTGTCCTTCAGGCTGAGATGAGTGCAGAGTGGTTTTCTGCTCTGACCCTTTTTCCTGTGACCTCCTTGATGCTGATTCCTCCACAGATCTCGGTGAAAACCTTTTTGTGTTAAAAAACGCTTCTATAGTGTTCCAACGAAATAACAACCTCGAACCAAACCAGATCAAATGTTGAGCAAAGACCGGTGAGAAAATATCCTCCATCGTGTTTTCAGAATCAAAAACAGGCTGAACTGTTTCTGATGATTTCTGCAGAGAACTGACGAGAGCAACAAGCAGAACTTGTGTGTTTTGTTGTGAAGAAGCCAGTTGTGTGTTTGAGTGAACAAACAGATCGATAGTTGTACTGTGGAAGGAGACGGCAGAAACGTTCTGAGAAGCGATTTCAGGCGTTTCCACCTGTTTTAGAAAGTCGGCTTCACGGTGCAGAATTCTTTTTAAAGTGCAAATAACGATCAATATCCCCTGAGTGCACGTCGCTGTGTAATAATGTGTTTACTCCAAGTGCACAAAGGAAAACTGTAGACTCTGACACTTCTATCAAATGTGTTAAACAAGAGAAGATGTCTAAACGTCAAAATCACAATCAGCAGCTTCAAATCTGTCTGGAGCTGTGAGAGTTGGACTCGTTGTTCAGGACGTTTCCACGACTCGGGCCTGGAAACATCTTTTCTTTTCATTCACAGAAAGTTCCCGTTGGCAAAGCTGCCGGTGAAAATGTAATTTTCCGAATCTCAGATCGGCTGTCGGGGAAGTGATGAGCTGCAGAGACGTGTTCTGGGGAATCGAGACTCTGGCTCCTGATGAATCACTTTCTGCTCCTCTCTCTCTCTCTCTCTCTCTCTCTCTCTCTCTCTCTCTCTCTCTCTCTCTCTCTCTCTCTCTTTCTAAGATGCACTGTGATTTAAAGAGAAAATGGAAACAGATTCAAATCTCGGCCGTGAAAAGCTCTGGATTGAATCTGAACAAAGACGTGGACATGGCTGAGGAGGAGGAGGAGGGACGGGGGGGGACAGACTGACAGACAGACTGACAGACAGACAGACAGACAGACAGACAGACAGACAGACAGACAGACAGACAGACAGACAGACAGACAGACTGACAGACAGACAGACAGACAGACAGACAGACAGACAGACAGACAGACTGACTGACTGACTGACTGACTGACTGACTGACTGACTGACTGACTGACTGACTGACAGACTGACAGACAGACAGACAGACAGACAGACAGACAGACAGACAGACAGACTGACAGACAGACAGACAGACAGACAGACAGACTGACAGACAGACAGACAGACAGACAGACAGACAGACAGACAGACAGACTGACAGACAGACAGACAGACAGACAGACAGACAGACTGACAGACAGACTGACAGACAGACAGACAGACAGACAGACAGACAGACAGACAGACAGACAGACAGACAGACAGACAGACGTGAAGGTCGACAGGCTTGCTTACAGTGAGACCATGTTGCCCTGGTGACAGACAGCTGACTTCAGATCAGTGGATCTTCTTTTTCGTCCCCAGGGGATAATTAGTCAAACACATGGTGCAGGGAGGACACAGAGGACACAGAGGACGGAGGGACGGAGGAGGAGACGTCCACGTCTGGAGCCGAGCTGCAGTAACAACTGAGATTTCAACCCATCAACCTCTTTGAAAGAGAAGGAATTTGGTGTCTGAGACTTGAAGTTTTAAAAAGGCCTCGTCTCGCCAGCTGCTCTCAGATCTGTTTGTCTCTCCGAGCTCCCTGACGCCGTCCTGCTCCGTCCTCCAGCTCCTCTCCTGCTCCAGGTCTGATGCTGGAACAAGTGAAACAGTCATCGTGGCCGCTCCGCTCCACGCTGCCTCATTTCAGGCCCGACCGACCAACTGAGCTACGGCTGCAGAATACGCTTATAGGCCCGGCTGTGCAGGAAGCTGTCGGCCAATCAGAGGAGAGACACCGGGTTCACGTCGGTGCACCTGACAGAACTGAAACAGATGATGTCATGTGACTTTGACCCTGGATTCTATTGGTTGTGGACTTTCTAATGGGCTGTGAGTTCATTTAGTTTTAAATTGATTTCCTCAAAATCAATAACTTAAGAGAAGAAACATAAAATGCGCCGCTGACGATAAAAAAAAACCTGAAGTTTGATTGATTGACAGTCGAACATGGTTGTGAACATGTGAAGCTGCAGGGAGGTCAAAGGTCAACAACGACAACAGGAGCAAACACATCAGCTGACCTCTGACCCCGTCTGACAGGAATCCTAATGCCTGGTGGAAAAGTAATCCTGGTAATCTGCTAACACACACACACACACACACACACACACACACACACACACACACACACACAATCACACAAACATGTGTCTCTGTGAATTACATAACCTTAACGTGACCTTAAACTTATCTTAACTTAACCTAGAACTCCATCTTCAACCAACTTGTAGATCTGCACCGTGGGGATTTTGCCTTTTGTCTCCATAATGAAGACAAATCCACATAATGAGACTTCAAACAGATTCACGTCCCCACAACATAATAACTGGACCCCAGACACACACACACACACACACACACACACAGACACACTTCCCACCTGATTACCAGCAGCACCTGCCCCTCCCACCGACAGCAGCTCCACCGAGTCATTACGGCAGCGACACGGTGATTTCCTCCTCGCTCGGCCTCCTGGGAGAGAGAGAGTAAACATGTGTGGACGCCTCTGGGAGAGTGATCTGCTCAACACACCAGGAATATTGTCTCATTCCATTCGCTGCTTGTTTGAAATCACGACGCAGCTGAAGAGCTCGGACGCTTTCGCTTCTCAGACGTTTCAGAAACTGGAAACTGGATTTGGATTCAATCAGTTTCCCTTTGAGAGTTCTGATCCACGAGGTGGTTTTACAACACAATGTGTTATCACTCAATTTACTGCTTTTACACACACACACACACACACAAACACACACACTAACACAGCTCCAGGTGAACACACACCACAATAAATAGACAAACTAAATGCAAAGATGAAAGAGAAATATGTAAAAGATATTTTATTTGATCCTGAATAGTGAACAGGAGCTTGAACCAACACTGAACCATAAACATATCTGCACACACACACACATGCACGCGCACACACACACACACACACACACACACATATTGTAAATAATTACTTCTGCAGCAAATCAGAATCTATCTAACCTGCGAGCAGCCGAGAACATCTGCTTCTTTGTTGGTTTGTTGGTTTGTTGGTTTGTTGGTCTGTCAGCAGCACAAACACACAAACTACTGAACTGATTGTACAGCCTTCATCTTCATCATCATTATTTATCTAACAGAAGAATACAGATTGGGTTAGTTTGTATAGTTTAGCTCCTTGCAGGTGGAATCAGAAACCAGTGTTTGTTTTCAGCTCTATCATTTTCTTTATTATTAAAAAACTGATTCACATGAAACTTGGTGAAGGGACACGTGTGAAGACAGGAAGTGTCCCAGGGATTAAAAAGACTGACATTTATTAGTTTGCCCTTAATTTCTAATTTCAAATATAAAAAAAAAACAGGAAGTATTTGATTTCCTATCGACTCCACAGCTTCTCCCGGCCGTGCCTCTTTGAGTCGGAGCCTCGGTCTCAAGTCTTCACGTTGTTCATCTGATCACATGAGGACAAATAATGACGGCTGCCATGTTGCTTCAGAAGGAGAACAGATTCACACGGCTCATAAAGGCCCCGCCCACAGGAAGCTTCCTCGTGAGCGACCTCGGCCGGGCCGGGACTGTGGAGGACCTGGTGGGGGGGGGGGCGCGGCTCACCACGTCTGGTTGGATCGCTCGCCAGCGTCCGGGCGCCGCTGCGACTCGTTAATCATGATTACCATGCTGCTGGACACCATTTATTACCAGATACCTCCAGAACAGCTGCGGTTCTGGACCCCCCCCCCCCCCCCCCCCCCCCCCGACACATCTCCATCTATTCCCCCCGGGACGGCAGAGGGGATGTTGGGAGGAGAGAGCGAAGGAGGGTGGGGGGGGAGGAATCAGGTCTTTACAGTCACAGTGAAACACAAGTTCTGAACAAAACTGGACGACAAGAACATAACTGTGCAGTTTAAATTATACTTAAATGTCCAAATATAAAAGTAAAAAACTCTAAACTAATCTGCATAACAAAATCACATAGGATATAAAAACACTAAATAACTGTTTCAGTGTTTAATATAGTAAAATACTCCGGCTCCAAACTTGTCATCAAAATGTTTCCCCGACCGTCGGGGCCAGGGAACGCCAGGGACCCCCCCGACCACCTGGGCCAGGGGACGCCAGGGACCCCCCCGACCACCTGGGCCAGGGACGCCAGGGACCCCCCCGACCACCTGGGCCAGGGACGCCAGGGACCCCCCCGACCACCGGGGCCAAGGACGCCACAACCACCTGGGCCAGGGACGCCAGGGACCCCCCCGACCACCTGGGCCAGGGGACGCCAGGGACCCCCCCGACCACCTGGGCCAGGGACGCCAGGGACCCCCCCGACCACCGGGGCCAAGGACGCCACAACCACCTGGGCCAGGGACGCCAGGGACACCCCCGACCACCTGGGCCAGGGACGCCAGGGACCCCCCCGACCACCGGGGCCAAGGACGCCACAACCACCTGGGCCAGGGACGGCGTCCACAGAGCCATGTGGAGAGTGTGTTGACACCCGAGTTAAAACTAGACTTGTGAGTCTGGGTTGTGAGTCGGCCCAGTAGGAACCAGTCGTGTAGGAACTGGTAAGAATAACCTGGTGGAGAAAACCCCACCTGGATGGAAAATGCAACTCATCACAGTTTGTCAGTGTTGTGTAGCCGCAGGGTGAAGTGTAATAGAAGCAGCGCTGCTCATCTGGTTCTCTTGTGGACTCTGGTAGAATAACTGATCCACTGACTGGGACTAAACGTCCTCAGGAGCAGACGGACAGTCGGTCGGACAGAAACACACTCGGCTGTCTCAAGTTCCTCTGACACACAGACACACACTCGACTCCTGAGACCGAATAACCTGCAGCAGGATGTTTGGAGGAAAACACAGGATTTTAGAAATGTTAACGTTCTGAATTTCAAATTAAGAAAAGGTTCCACTGGACCCAGAAGTTTGTGAAAACTTAATCAGCCTAAAGAAAGTAATCCTGCTGATTCAGAATCAGGATCAGTTCAAACTTAACACCTTGAATAACAGATCACAACAACATTCACACTTAGAATAAAGAAAACACTATTTGAAATCAAGGTATCGATCGATTTCGTTTTACAAAAAGTAAAATTAGATTTGATGAAATTCAATTTGTTGCAAACATTGAACGTTCTTGTTTCTGCTGAATGTGTCGACTGAAATCAGAGCCGAGGCATTTTCTACACAGATTGAATTTTCCATCCATCTATTCATCTTTAATCCATTTTTAATGTACTTGCACGCCGAGCAGCAGGGGGCGTTTCCCCCCCTGCTGCCTCCACCACCTCCTCCACCACCTCCTCCACCTAATGCATCCAGCAACACAATAAACACTGCAGCACAGCGCACCGGCCTGTGTGATACTCTGAGCTGTGCAAAGCTCCACACTCTCGAGACGCATGGATCTACGTCAAGTTAAAGCATCTTTAATGCACACATTTTGAGAATCATCATTACCCCCCCCCCCCTGTTCAAACTGCAGCGTAAAGAAAGTGCTGGTGTGTGGAACTAAGTGAGTCCTGTAGAAAACAGCCCTGAGGCCTGAAGTACGTTGTTCTGTCATGTGAATAATAACAAGTTCTCTTTACACCTCACGTGGAACTCGTTCATCTGCTCGGGTCGGATGGATCAAAAGTCGCGGGCCTCATAAAGCCTCCTCGTTACTGCCTCATCACAAACACACAGATCTGTGCCACTTAAGTGCGAGCACATCGGAGTTAACGACTTTAATAAACTTCATGAGCGGAGACGGAAGCTGTGGACGTTTGAAACAACAGGACCTGAAAACACAGTTTGCATTCTGCATGTTAATATCACTGAGGAGATGTGATGGTTCCACTGAAGAGACGGAACCATCACATCTCCGGTTCCCGTTGTTTAACGTCAGCAGGTTTACACACAAACTACTGAACGTGTTTTATAGGAACTCGGTGGCAGGATGGGACGATCTGCATTGACAGGTTATTAATCCAGATTTGACTATAGAGGGAAATGTTGATTAGATCTTCACCTCAACACCAGGACTTTATGGTTCTATTATTGTCTTTTATAAGTGTCTGATGGAGCTACTGTTTGTTTTCGAGGCCGTGTCCCTGAATGTGAACTCAGAACTGCTGCAGCTGTGCAGAATTTAATTATCTTGAATTTCTCCCGTCTCATTAAAGTGTGAGTCCAGCGTCCCTCAGCTCCGACCCCCTGCAGCTACAGCATCTGACTGATGGAATCAATACAGGCACTTATGCAAACGAGGGAGATGTACAGTTGTGTAGTGAGGAGGTAACACATCACTGTGCTCTACACCACAGTAACGCAACTGCTTTGTCATTTGTTTTCTGGGGGGGTTGTTTGTTTTTTTTTTACCTGCGTCAGCTCGTTTTCGCCTCGGAAGCAGAAACGTCTTCTGACTCGTCGAACAGAGAAAGTTAATTTCATAGAAACTCACGAGATGAAGGTGCACGAGTCCCGGGTCAGAGAGTTCTCTTCTTCAAGTGGAAACTGAAAGACTTTACATCAGAGAGACAAAACTCTGTCAACACAAAGTCTTTAAAGTTTGAGTGTTCAGGAGTAGAAGCATCTGGATCGCCCCCTTGTGGCTGGCTGCAGTATCGATCATAAACCCCGTTTCCTCCATGTTAGCAAACAGGACATGGACGAAGAAAACAAAAGTCAAAACATACTGGTAACTTGCACTGAGCAACAGCGCCCTCTGCAGCCACACCACTGGAGTTTACCCATGATCCCCGGCTTCCTGAACCAAATCCACCAAACTCTGTTTAGAATTCTTCATGTTTTCTTCATCTTCAAGATTTCACAGGACATACAAATCTTATAACATCTGGTTCGGGGTCTCACGTAGTAAGAAGAGCTGGACTGGACCGATGGTTTCAGTTTCAGTTTCAAAGCTTCACCCCAGGATCAAACATTCCAAACACGTCGGGTTTACAACGGGAACGAGTTGATCAAAGTTTGGAGAAGACGCTTCAATGTGGATCCATTATTTCATTTTACAAATTAGAATGTGCAGAAGTTCAGAGCCGGAGGAAACAAAACAAAACGTCCAAACACTGAAGAGACGGAACCGAGCAGCGGCCGAGGTAATTAGAAGAAGCTGAAATGAAACCAGACACAAATAAACTGCTGAGTCGAGTTCAGAGCAACGTTCACACGAGAGAAACAGGAACTGGAGGAGGATGGAAAATGGAAGGGGGGTGGGGCAGTGATTGGTTCTGGTCAGGAATTCATCACACCCTGAGGGGGCGGCCATTTTGTTTGTGCTCATCCATAATGCAACTGTTTTCAAAATGTTTTTTTGTTGCTCTGTTTAAATTCCAGTCGAGGTTTTGTGAGAATTCGATCTGGACAGGTGATGTTTGAGTGGGACTCCCCCGATATCTGATCTAAACTGTGATTCCAGTTAGAGTGGAAGAGTGTGTGTGTGTCTGTGGGGGGGGGTAATGACTGCAGCTGCCCTCGGCCCCGAGAGGAGGAACCAGCAGCACAGAATTAAAATCGCTTCACAAGAAGAAGTGATGACGAGTTCCACCTCAAAGGGAAACATCTGCCGTCTGAATCAGATCCAACGTTTCACACGTTGAAGTTGAACGAGCTCGAAACTACAACAGGAAATCAGAGATTCCTTTAATCTGCTCTTTACATCCCGGAAAGACAAATGAAGACAAACGACACAACCTGTAGGACCAGCTGCATTCTTCTCACCAGGTGTTTCATATCTGCTCAAACAAGGAACAAGAATTCAAACCTCCACAGACACAAGCTGAGTTATTCAGAACCTTGAATCTGAGAAGAATCGGACGTGGATTCAAACAACACAGTTGCTCTCTGAGATGATATCCAATCCAGTGGTTCTTCAAAACGACCCAGTTCACAGCTACTGGTCGTGTGAGGAAACATCTCCAGCTTGTGAGACGGTGCAGCTCCAGCACCACGGCCACCAGTAAACAAGCTGCTGGGACAGTTTGGATTTCCAGTTGATTCGTGCACCACCATGCACCAGGAAACATCTGTGAGCGGGAGCCTCCTGAAACCATCACATGTGGGAGCAGGCTACTGGTTTCTGGTGGAGTTCCACTCCCACCTGCTGTGTTTACCACCGCTGTTGATTTACAAGACATCAATACTCTGCAGAATACTAATGCCCTCGGCGGAGATCTGGTGTCAGTACACAATGCTGATGAGGGCGGCTGATTGTTTGCCGACAGCGTGTCACCGCGTGTCCTCTGGAGCTTCACAGACCGGATGAAACTGTTTCAGGTTCGATCCCCGCTCGCGGCCGGAGGTCCGAGCGAGACGTGGACGAGCCCACGAGGCCGGCGAGCACTTCTGGACGTGTGCGTCTGAAATGATCCAAGTCGTGGTCCAGGTCTGATTCTCCTGCAGACACTTTTCAATCCAGTTCTCCCAGTAGGTGGGTCTGCTGCTGGAAGCTTCTCATTACTGGGATCACCTGAGTTCACTGGTGTCCTCAGCTTGTCACGGTGCTTCTATCAAAACTATTATTGCTGTAGAAAAAAATACATTCAATCAAAATACATTTGGATCAGCTTCTCCGACGTGTCTTACAGAGCAGAAACTTTTTAATGATTCATATTCAGATCTCAAACCAGCAGATTATGACATTTTGGGCCAATTTGGGTAAAGTACAGGCTGCGTGTGACAGGCTGTCGGAAGGTGGGAGGAGTTTACTCCCTCAGACGCCGTCACTCTGTGTCACAGCTCGGAGGAGACAGGCCTCGGCTCTCAAGTGGAAAGTTTAACAGAGTTTCAGGGCACAGTTTGAATTCACACTCGAAAACTGGGAAATGATCTGAAGATGCTCGACTTCTGACATCAAACATCAAATTGGTGTGATTAGTATTTTGGGTTCTGCATCGTGAGGGCAAGAGCGGGCATGGCCGGTTAAACCCCTCCCCCCGCATGGACGATGCAGCGTCTGATTGGCTGTCACGATGTTCTGTCAACTGAGGCACGTGTTGATTGGACGAAAACTCACTGGAAGTGTCATAGTGTACAATCTGAGCAAGGAGTCATTCCGAAAAGTTTAATTCGTAAAAATGTTTCTTGGTTTTCTTCGTGAACTTAATTCTGAAATGGTTTATTTTACAAATATATGTTTTCTTTTTATTAATTTTAAATGATACAGATTACTTCCTTTCTGATTTGAGGCAAAAAAAGAGCAAAGTACTGAAATGAAATTTGAAAATAATCTTGTTAATTAAGAAAAAGAGTAAAATATTTATGAATTTACATATGAATTATGGGAAATAGAGCAGAATTCTTTTTTCTCCAGTGAATTTAATATGGTTCCATAGTTTTCATTGTTTATATTGTTGAGCATATTCTTCTTAATTTAATTATCTTTGTGAACAAACTCTATATAACCCAAAGGGAACACTTCAGAGTAATGAATATAATTGTATTAAAAAATACTGGGAAATTTGTCATTACTCGAAATAGAGCAACTTCATCACTTCCTTCTTGAAACATTCAAACTGAACATCACTCACGTCTGAGACGTCACTGTTAGAAACCAGCAAATATCCGTTTGACCAGAACTTGAGGAAGTGAATTGTCTTATTTATCTGGTCTGGAGGAACTAGACGTCTTCTTAGAGCCGTCAGCTCATTTGAGTCTGACAGGAAAGATTAGAACAGTTTTCGAGCTGGTGTCTGACAAAACTAAATTTGTTTAAAAGTTTGTCCTCACTGATTGACCCACAGCAGGAAAATGGCTGAAGCTGAAGTTCTTAAAAATATTAAGTCCACAAGAGCAAGAGGAAACACAGATGGTGAGTTTTAAAGTATTATACTGAACACTGAGTGTACACATTGTTTTATATCATTATTATTATTAATATTAAATGTTAAAACAGTGACTTGTTAATTTTGAAATTGTTCATTTTCATCAGTCTCGGTGGACTTGACTTCCCCTTTTTTTACATTTTGTAAAAATGAAACGTTCCAGAAGTCTCCAGGATTCGTCCCTTGGGTTTTTCTGTTTGACAGAAACATGAGCACTTTTGCCTGCAGAACATTCATTTACATATATGTATATTTTTGTGTTGCAGTGGCCACACCCTCTACGGATGAACCCACTTATTGCAACATCCATTACTCAAAATCTCAGCGACCTGGTGGGTGATAAACTTTACGGAACTATTTCATTTCTTCTGGTTTTTGGTTGTTGATTCTGAAGACATCACTAATGACCTTACGACCTTTTCATTCATTTCTGGCTTTGTTTAATTGGAAAAATTATCTGCAGATCAAATGATGATGGACATTAGTTAGTTGCAGTCATATTGTTGTGTATACTAAAGTTAAAATAACGTTCCTGTCCAAAACCTTGAGTTCAATCACAAAATAAAATGTGTTTTCTGCCTTTAAATGATTTTGACCCTCATGTACATTTCATCAGTTTGAAAACAGTTCTGTGAATTAATGTTCATCATTAGTTTGAGTAAACAGGAAGTTCAATTCTACTTGAAAGATTAAGAGAAGTTGTGAAAACTATCTGCATGTGTTTCCTGTTCAAAGGTGTGAGGACAAGTCACTAGTGTGAAAAATATAAATAGATGAGGAAGTGACAGAGAAATATTTATTGTCAACTCCAAAGAAGCAGTCGAGCCTTCTACTTCCTGGTGTTTACAAATTCATCTTTAATCATTTATTTGATTATTCATCAAATTCATCTTTAATCTGTTAGGGTTGATTTCTGTTGGTCTTTGGTCGACTGTTAAATAGAAAAGACGTGAAAGTGGGACTTCATCTTTAAAGACTGTTATGAATATTAGACATCTCTCTCCATCGTCTTTCTCTTCTGCTGTTGAACAGGCTCCAAACAACCTGCAGCATCAAACAGGCGATCGGGGGTCACATCGGAGCGAGTGGCCCTGCTGCTCCTCAGTGTTCTCCTGGCAGCTGCTGTCACAGCTCTTGGTGTAACCCGTGAGTTTGACTCCTAGAAGTACACTACATTTTTCAGAACAAGTCATAAGATCTGTCCAAACACTTAAAACTTTTATTTTGAGATTTGTTTATTTTTGTTTTTGTTGATGTGATTTGCTTTTTCAGGCGGGTAGATGTAAAATCAACAAATGGAATTGATCAACATGTCAAGTTTATGATTCTCCTGCTCGTCATCAGGAACTGACTCGTTCATCAAATGAAGGTTCAACGTTTACTGATGAGATTGTCTTTTTCTAACCAGTTCATGAAAATACTCAAACCAAGAAGAGTCTCCAAAAGCTTCAAGAGGAAGCAACAAATCTCACAGGTAAACTTCTTCATTTTGTTTCTGAAGGTTTGAAGGTTTCATCCACAGCAAGATCACTTCCTCTGAAAGTAAGTCACACATGAGCTTCTCCTGATGATGATTAAAGAAACAGTGAAGGACTGGAGGATACAGTCACTTCAGCTGAGTCTCAGTTCAGCAGCTGCTTCCTTCAGAGGACGCGGTCGACCCGACCCACGAAGGAGGCGTCCCGGTGGGTCGGGGACAGAAACCAGACGTTGGAAGGTGGGACAGGAAGGATCCACCCGGTGGAGCCTTTGTTCCTCTGGGTTAGACGGATGCATTTGAAGGAACCTCTGATATGAGACAGCGTAGTCTCTGCCCCTGGATTAAGACACAGCTATTGACTGTAACTGCAGTTGCAGAATAGCTGCCTTGCTCAAGGGCAGTGTACCACCACCCTCGCAAACTCAAATTTTCATCATTCTTTTGAAACTCTTCACATTCAAAGTCACTGCAGCTTCCAGATCTAAAGTAACCAGAGATTTCCTTTGCTGTTATCTCTCCAAAGATGAAACATGTCAGAGGTGCAAGAACTGCTGGGAGCCACATGGAGGAAAGTTGTACTTCTTCTCCTCAGTTAATTTGACCTGGAATGAGAGTAGAAGACAATGCAAATCAATGGGAGGAGACCTGGTTGTGATAAACAGCAGAGAGGAGCAGGTATAAAACACTGCTGCAGGTCGATGTTCTCATATCTTATCACATCTTCACAGATAAATCACCTTCTCCTCTTCAGAGATTCCTGCAGACTAGACTGAGAGGAAAAATGGAATTTTATGAGGACAGGTTCTGGATCGGACTGACAGACTCACAGAAAGAGGGTGAATGGCTTTGGGTGGACAACACACGACTGAATACAAGGTTTGTTTTTGAGAAAACACTTTTTGTCATCGACGTCAGTATGAAGGTTTTCATGG
Organism: Platichthys flesus; assembly: GCF_949316205.1. Taxonomy (NCBI): domain Eukaryota; kingdom Metazoa; phylum Chordata; class Actinopteri; order Pleuronectiformes; family Pleuronectidae; genus Platichthys; species Platichthys flesus. The sequence continues at coordinate 1,357,325 of NC_084961.1, forward strand.
ATCCGGTTCTGTGTTTCACAGTTTGACATTTTGGGGTGACCACGAGCCAGACGACTGGACAGAGGAGGATCCTGATGGAGAGGACTGTTTGAGGATGGGGGAGGAAGACCTGGTGTCCTGGGCTGATAAATCCTGCAAATCGCCTCAAAAAAGTATTTGTGAGAAACCAGAAAAAGCATGTGGCTGAAATCCCCTTGTTCAGATTGAGCTCGAGTCCTCGGCCACTTTCACAAACTGAGGCATGAAGCTTTATTAATGAAGATCTTCTCCAGACACAAACAACTTGAATAATATCTAGAGTCTCATATGTTCTTCAGTTTCCTTCTTATTTTAAAGTGACGTCTACTCCTCCCTCATATAAAATCTATGCATATTAAAAATTATATATAATTTTCTGATGACCATCAGGCTGCGATGAGAGGCTCAAGTCATGAGCTGCTCCTTCAAGTGTTTTCAGGGTTTCTATCTAAACCCGATTCCACATCCTTGACCCAGCGTCTCATTCTGTTTCCAGCTTTCGGATCCGACCCAGGTTTGATGACTCAGCTCTTTTCTGAAGCATTGCCCTGGCTCCATTAAAACCACAGTGTAAGTGCATGAAGAGCGTTTACTTCCAGTTAAAGGAACTTCAATTTCATCCAGACTTTATTAAGGACACATTTCAGTTTTACATTTTGCTTTCTCTGGTCTTTAATTTATGTTAAGTGTCTTTGAACATTGCCAAAAGTGCTGCATTAATAAAGTGTAATAATAGTGTTTTTATTATTAAATCCTCAATTTGCACTGGTCACATTCATTTCTTTGATAAAACATTAAATTTAAGTGTTGCTCTGAATATTAATGGAAAGAATAAAACACATCCACTTGGATTTACTTGACGTTTTCAGAAAAGAGTATAAATATATAATAAAGTGTTTCATACAGCTGCACTGTACAGCAGCAACCGTCTGAATTTGGATTCAGAAATTCAAAAATAAATATGTAAATAAATAAAATAGATCCCAGAGCTCTCGCAGTCTTCTTTTGTTTAAAACTTTGTTTTCTCTGGAGGAGAGTCGTGTGAGGAGTTGACCTTAGAGTATTTTTAATTCATTTGTTAAAACCTGATTTTACTCAATGTCTTATCTTTTGCAATTTTTTTCTAATATAAGTTATATCATTTTATCGGTGGCCTCTGACTTCAGGTTTTAAGTTATGCAATCAGCCCACTTTGGTTTTAAATGTTATTCTATGATTTGTCTTGTTGCCTCATTTTATTTGTTTATATTTGTGAAGCCTTTAAAAGTTTTTTTATCTTAATATTAATAATATAATAATATAAACATATGCACTGCAGTGGTGAGAGGACACCAGAGGGGGGCAGCACTGTGCTGCACAGACACCAGATATAGGATGAGCTGTCATCTCTTGTGTTGAGTTTAACACACGTGTGTATAGATGTGTGTGCATATTCCCATGTGTGATGTCTACACTCTGTTTTGTCAGGTGCGTGTAGATGTGTGTGTTGTTGCAGCATCTCCATTCAAACACATTCCTGTTGCACACTGGAGCAAACACATGAATACAACAACAAACAGCCATGAAGGCCCCCTGCTGGAGCGACACGTTACAGGCAGCCGCTCTGTTCCCCTGAGCCTCACACACACACACACACACACACACACACACACACACTCCGCCATGCTCGCATCTGTGCACTGTTGCAACAAACTGACACCAGCACAACAAACCCACACACCTCTCCATCTCCCTGTCAGCCACCTTCCCTCGAACAGATGGGATGATGGGACGGGGCCGACGCCAGGTTCGGCTTCAAGGCTGATGCCTGAAGATCTGAGAGGTGACGAGGAGGAGAGGGACAGTGAGGGACGAGAGGGAGGAGAGGGAGGAGAGGGGGGGACGGAGGATGGGCGGATTAGAGACGATGGAATGTGAGAGAGAGCGAGAAGGAAAGAAGACGACACACAAAGAATCAACTGGAACATCCTCTGGAAACGTGTTGCTCTTCATCCAGAGCAAAGACGAGCATCTGTCAAACCACCTGGTCTGTTTGCAGTTTAAAACTCTCTGTCAAATGAATGGTTCTAACACTTCAAGGATCTTTCAGTAATTAGACATTTGCAGATTTGTGCCCCGATGTTTCTATGTGTTGTTTTCAGTAGCCTTCACGATTCAAACACAAACAAAGTGCTTTCAGTTCACAGCTTCACGTTCCTCCAGCAACGTTCCAACATGAACCTCTCGAACCATTCACACTATTTAATAAATCAGTTTTCTATTGACTCTAATACGGCTGCATGTGTTTGCTTCAGGCTGAGACGTCCAGTGAGGACACGGTCGAAGTTAACATCACATCTTTAAAAACACAATCACATATTCTACCTGATGGAGGTCGTTGAGATCGACTGTGTAAACTCAGGCTTCAGCAGCAAAGATCCAAACTAATTGAGACTCTGCAGATTTGCTCTATTTGCCCAAATGAAACTCTGATGGCAGGTGTGAGCACCGGCGGGAGATTGGGTCCGCCCCCGGGAAGAGACGGATCCAAACTTAACAAATCACAAAACTGTTTGAGACAAAACCAGAGATTAGTTTCATCAGCCTGAAGAACATCAGCGTCGTGCAGTTTACCGATGAGATGAAGGACGTACGAGTTGGAAGATAATAACACTACTGATAATAATATGTCAGCTATCAACAGTTATAACAAACATCGTGTTCCCTTCCGAATCGTGGACCAGCAGGATGTTTCACCCGAGAGAAACAGGAAGTCTCTGCAGAGATGGAAGCAGCTTAGAGTCTCTAAATGAGCACCATCATGCGCCGGCTGCTTCGGCGTATTAAAGCAAATGGGACAGACTGGATTTATGCAAAGAGGAGTCTGGGAAATTATGAGCTTTTATTTTTCTCTGCAGCCTCAGGTTGTTTTGGGGCAAGTTGATGAATTCTTCTTTTGTTTTGTTCTCCTGTGATGGTGAGCGTTCCAGATTCCTATTAAAGGGGACATGTTGTGAAAATTCCACTTCTGTTGTGCTTCTACACGTTAATGTGGTATCTGTCACGTCTACCGTCCCAAAAACTCTGGAAAAAAACAACTCCCGCGATTTGTTGTGGTTCCTCTGTGTCACAAACGATACGCTAGAGTGCGTCCAACTCGACTTCCAACAGCAAACACAACCCTGAAGTAAAATTACCAGCATTTCTAACACTGACTGCAAACTTCCACCATTCCACCATATTGTTGAACCAACAATCAACTGCAGGGGAAACAATCTACTTCCTGTTTACCTCAGCACACACACAGGGTTTGTGATTTTGATCGTTCTCATTTTAAAACTCATTTTTAAAATGACGTGTTCGTGTGAACGTAGCCACGAGCGTCAGTCTGCTGGTTCAGGGTTCCATGATGCATCCAGGTTACACTTAAACACTCTATTGTGCGTTTGAGCCACATTAGAAGTGTAGATTTACACATTGTAATTGTGCAAGTTAAATGTTTTCCTTCTTGACTCTGCATCTGACAATAATTTATCATCATCATCATCATCATCATCATCATCATCATCATCATCATCATCATCATCTTCAGGAGCAGAGATGTTGTTGACTGTGTGAGGAGGAGAAACAGATGTGAAGCTCCTGCAGTGAAACCACATCAGTCTCATCCCGGTGGAATCACAGCAGCTCCTCAGATCAATGTGACAGAAGAGCTGTGATATGAAAACAGTTTAGTTCAGTTTGTGTTAAACATCCAAACTCAAATTTAACTAATGAGACAAAGAAAAGCAGAAGGAAGTGAAGGAGAGAAAGTTTTTTTAACTTGTGTGCAAAGATCTTAACTTTCGATCATCTCATAGAGAAACATGACGCAGCGTTAATCTGCCTCGGCTTTTATACCTGCACATTAATTACAGCATTTCTCTGCTGTTATCACTGTTCTCTCATTTCAGCTGAATGAAGAAGTGATGAGGAGGTGGAGAGGGATCGTATTTACATGTCAGGGATTATTTCTCTAATTGTGTTAAATTGGGAGAAGAGCGTTAAATCTACAGATTAAGAATGTGTTTCTCTTTTAATGAGGAGGAGGGAGAGAAGGAGGCAGCAGGTAGAGGGAGAGGGGGAGGGAGGGAGGGAGGAGGTAGAGAGGGGGGAGGGAGGGAGGCAGCAGGTAGAGAGAGACGATGGAGGGAGGGAGGGAGGGGGCAGCAGGTAGAGGGAGAGGAGGGAGGGAGGGAGGCAGCAGGTAGAGAGAGACGATGGAGGGAGGGAGGGAGGAGGTAGAGAGGGGGGAGGGAGGGAGGCAGCAGGTAGAGAGAGAGGAGGGAGGGAGGGAGGGAGGAGGTAGAGAGGGGGGAGGGAGGCAGCAGGTAGAGAGAGAGGATGGAGGGAGGGAGGGAGGAGGTAGAGAGAGAGGATGCAGGGAGGCAGCAGGTAGAGAGAGAGGATGGAGGGAGGGAGGGAGGGGGCAGCAGGTAGAGGGAGAGGAGGGAGGGAGGGAGGGAGGAGGTAGAGAGGGGGGAGGGAGGCAGCAGGTAGAGAGAGACGATGGAGGGAGGGAGGGAGGAGGTAGAGAGAGAGGATAGAGGGAGGGAGGGAGGAGGTGGAGAGAGAGGATAGAGAGAAGGAGGCAACAGATAGAGAGGCAGGATGGAGGTAGAGAGAGACGATGGAGGGAGGGAGGGAGGAGGTAGAGAGAGAGGATAGAGAGAAGGAGGCAGCAGATAGAGAGGCAGGATGGAGGTAGAGAGAGACGATGGAGGGAGGGAGGGAGGAGGTAGAGAGAGAGGATGGAGGGAGGGAGGGAGGGGGCAGCAGGTAGAGGGAGAGGAGGGAGGGAGGGAGGCAGCAGGTAGAGAGAGACGATGGAGGGAGGGAGGGAGGGAGGAGGTAGAGAGGGGGGAGGGAGGGAGGCAGCAGGTAGAGAGAGAGGATGGAGGGAGGGAGGGAGGGGGCAGCAGGTAGAGGGAGAGGAGGGAGGGAGGGAGGCAGCAGGTAGAGAGAGACGATGGAGGGAGGGAGGGAGGAGGTAGAGAGGGGGGAGGGAGGGAGGCAGCAGGTAGAGAGAGAGGATGGAGGGAGGGAGGGAGGGAGGGAGGAGGTAGAGAGAGAGGATGCAGGGAGGCAGCAGGTAGAGAGAGAGGATGGAGGGAGGGAGGGAGGGGGCAGCAGGTAGAGGGAGAGGAGGGAGGGAGGGAGGGAGGAGGTAGAGAGGGGGGAGGGAGGCAGCAGGTAGAGAGAGACGATGGAGGGAGGGAGGGAGGAGGTAGAGAGAGAGGATAGAGGGAGGGAGGGAGGAGGTAGAGAGAGAGGAGAGAGAGAAGGAGGCAGCAGATAGAGAGGCAGGATGGAGGTAGAGAGAGACGATGGAGGGAGGGAGGGAGGAGGTAGAGAGAGAGGATGGAGGGTGGCAGCAGGTAGAGAGAGACGATGGAGGGAGGGAGGGGGTAGAGCGAGAGGATAGAGGGAGGGAGGGAGGAGGTAGAGCGAGAGGATAGAGGGAGGGAGGGAGGAGGTAGAGCGAGAGGATAGAGAGAAGGAGGCAGCAGATAGAGAGGCAGGATGGAGGTAGAGTGAAAGGATGGAGGGAGGGAGGATGGAGGTAGAGGGAGAGGGAGAGGAAGAACTAAAAAGAAAAAGCCTGCAATCCAACTTCATCTGGTTTCGTACAAATCTTCCACATAAATTCAGACTCTGTGAAAGTTTGGTTCTAATATGATGTTGTTTATTAGTCTGTGAAAGAGAGGAAAGGGGTTGCATGATTAACATCTCCTCCTCCTCCTCCTCCTCCTCCTCCTCCTCATCCTCCTCCTCCTTTCATGGCAAATGGTCTCCTTCCTCCTCTTCCTCACTCCCACCTCTTCTCACTGAAAACCACATCTGAAATCCTGCAGTGGGCAGATGCAAAGCGGGGGGGTGGGGGGGGGCATGGCCGGAGGGATGATGGAGGCAGAGATAGGGGAGGAAGAGGGGAGCGACGCTGAGGAGAGGAGGTGAAAGAGGGAGGGTTTGTGGAAGGAGGAGAACTAATGAGGTGATGAGAGGAGAAGGAAAAGTGACGAGTCATCACGAGAGGAGAGGGAATCAAACAATCATGAAAAGAGACACAAGGAAGTGGTGGTACCGCCGAAAAGATGGGAGGCACTTTGAGGATCACACACACAGACACACACTCACACACACGCACACACACACACGCATACACACACACAGACACACACACACACACACACACCTCCTGCCTTCGCCCTAAAACCGTAAGGAGCGGTAAATCTGCTCTGCAGCTGAGCAGTAACGCTCCTCTCCTCATATTCCAAATCCCATGATGGTCGTATTACTATAATCTACTCTGGACACACACACACACACACACACACACACACACACACACAGACACACACACAGTCCACCAGCCATCCTGGGGCCTGTACTTTACCTACATCCTTAAACAGAATGATGGTTTGTGTTGGAGCGACTCTGCAGGAACCGGCTCTTTATCGACTTCAGTGACAAAACCACGTTACAGTGAAATCACTGCAGCAGCTTCACAATAAATATACTTTATTTCACCTCTGTAAGAAACGTGAACTTTGTGCAGCTTGATAGAAGGTAAAGGGACGGTTGGGTTTGTGCTCTGCTGTGAAACCGTTTTAACGGGACATGTTTTGATTTTAACTAAATCGTAGTTTTGGCACAAACTCGTATTCCGGTGATTTCCCCAGAGAGCAGTCGCTGCTTCACTGAACGTTTGTTTCTGCAGAATCCCGGAGCGACTTCCACAAAGTGGGCCCGACCGACACGGATCCACACGGAGGTTCTGGGCCCCTGAGGGACCAGTGGCCTCTGGGAAGTTCCCCGTCGGCCCCCGGTTGTGATCCGGCCTCGCTGAGCTCCAGCTCTCTGTGGAAGTCGAGCAGCTGCTGGTTTCTGATGTGAAGCTCCGGAGGGAACTCCCAGAGGGAACTCTGCCCACTGTCCTGACTGTGGATCAGCAGCCAGCAGGAGGAGGGAAGCAGGAGGAATGAAGAACCTGAACTAGATGGAGAACAAGTTTCAGTTTCACGTCTCCGTCCATCAGCTGCTCCGTCACCAGGAAGAGGCCGAGCTTTGTTCAGGAGCTAACAACCGACCTTGTTACAGCTTCACCTCGATGACACAACACAAACACACTCGCACACACTCGATAACAAGCTCGTGTAGCGGAGCAGCCAATTAGAGCCTCACGCTGCACCGCCGCTGCTCATAGCAACAACCATGATGATGATGATGATGATGATGATGATGATGATGATGATGATGATGATGACGCCCGCACCGCCGAGACCAAACAAGACCTGAGACATCACCTCCTCCTGCTCTTTGATCCCCCGCAGAGAGGAGGAGGAGGAGGAGGAGGAGGAGGAGGAGGAGGAGGAAGGAGGGGAGGAGGAGGAGGAGGAGGAGGAGGAAGGAGGGGAGGAGGAGGAGGAGGAGGAGGAGGAGGATGAGGAGGAGGAGGAGGAGGAGGAGGAGGAAGGAGGAGGAGGAAGGAGGAGGAGGAGGAGGAGGAGGAGGAGGAGGAGGAGGAAGGAGGAGGAGGAGGAGGAGGAGGAAGGAGGGGAGGAGGAGGAGGAGGAGGAGGAGGAGGAGGAGGAAGGAGGGGAGGATGAGGAGGAGGAGGAGGAGGAGGAGGATGAGGAGGATGAGGAGGATGAGGAGGACGAGGAAGGAGGAAGAGGAGGAGGAGGAGGAGGAGGAGGAGGAGGAGGAGGAGGAGGAAGGAGGAGGAAGGAGGGGAGGATGAGGAGGACAAGGAGGACAAGGAGGAGGAGGAAGGAGGAAGGAGGAAGGAGGGGAGGATGAGGAGGATGAGGCGGACGAGGAAGGAGGAGGAGGATGAGGAGGATGAGGAGGACGAGGAAGGAGGAAGAGGAGGAGGAGGAGGAGGAGGAGGAGGAGGAGGAGGAGGAGGAGGAAGGAGGAGGAAGGAGGGGAGGATGAGGAGGACAAGGAGGACAAGGAGGAGGAGGAAGGAGGAAGGAGGAAGGAGGAGGAGATGAGAGGCTTCGACGAGGCTAATTCTAAAATACGCTGGTTTTATTTCCATGAAGTCTTAACAATAATGGAGCATGTACCCCCCCCCCCCCCCCCCCCCCTTCCAGCTCTTTCTAGAGGATCCTGAGGTGAAATCCAAACTCTGATGTCTGACAGAGGGAAGTGGACAGAGCATCCTGAAGCTCCTCCTCATGGAGTCTGCTGACCCTCAAGAGACCAACAGTCCGTCTCACCTCTCTCCTCCAACACAACCCTGGCCCTCAAACCTCAGGGACAGAGGGACCAATCAGGAGTCAGCTCTCCACTCGAGCGAGGACACTGGAGGCTCATGGGAGTTTTTCCTACACGTGTTCTTGTGGAAGTGGAGAAAGCTCACAACTGTGCCTGGGCCATTCTGACCTTGAGTAACAACAGTTGTGTGTCTGCACAACTTTCCCCGTCAGGATGTGAAGACGTGTCAGAGAGGCACTGGGAGGATTTGGTTTGTTGACACCAGTTTGCTCCTGGATGTGAAGTGAACCAGGAGACGGAGTTAGAACCAACAACCAGTTCAGTTGAGGAGGTTCGGAAGTCTGACGGCTTCTGGACGTCTTCCCACCCGAGAGGACACACTCATCATGTCTCTGGAGTCTGCCCCCCCCCCCCTAAACATGAAACCTGAGGTCTGGACAGTTGAGGAGTGATAGTGATGCAATTAGATAAAAGGTCAAAGCTTCAACATGTAAATATCCCTAAAAACAACATGAATATACTGATTAAACAAAGAAGACACAGTCTGTTAAGCTGTTTAATACTTAACCATGAATCACTTTCTTATTTTAATATCAATAAAGCCAATTAAAGACTCGATGAGAGAGGAGAAGTAAAGAAGGTTCCGGGAGCTGCAGTGGAAACCACATGAACCAGTTTAACTCCAGTCTGGAATATTTGCTCATTTAAAAGCAGCAGATACACAAAGTCCAGTCCGGAGATCGTTGCTTCAGGCGACAATAATCCAACAATAATTAACGTTTCACACGCTGGTTTCACTGGTTTCACTGGTTTTCAGATTCTTCATCATTCATTAAGCTTCCATAGGGTTAGGCTTTTCAAAACTTGCACACATTTGTTGTGTTGTGTTAGTAAATGCGTCTTTATGTTGCTGCACTCACACGTCACAGTTAATCCACAGAAAGCCGCCGCGCTTTAATTCTGTTCAATCCAAACCAGATTTACATTTTCTATCCGTCCTCGTTTTTCCTCAGAACGTCACCTCGTTCTATCTCCACACACACACACAGACACACACAGACACACACAGACACACACACAGAGCTGAACTACTGCCTGATGTCGACAAGGAGCTTAAGTGTGTGTGTGTGTGTAGTCTCATTTTGCCTTTAGCTATTGCTATTGCAACCTACACACCCATGGACACACACACACACCCACAGAAAGTATGATTAGGTGGAAACTTGTCACCGCCACTGACATGCATGAATATTGATGTGGGAACAGGTAGGCTGCTGTCACACACACACACACACCCAAATCCCCTCCTCACACACACACACACACACACAAACACACAAGGCCGAGTATCCAGAGGTGGAAGAAATGCTCATACACAACTCATGTGAGGTGACTAAGCAAACAATATCCTCCCTCGCTCTCTAATTATATCTCCCTCACACACACAGACACACACACACGCACACACATACACACACACACACGGTGAGCAATCTACTTCACATGCCTCATTAACACACACACACACTATGCGTGCATGTCAAGTACATCAGAGTTTCACACACTCATCGAGTGCAAACAAGCCTGAGCGCTTAAAACATCACACACACACACACACACACGCTCATGCATGACAGAGCACCCCCACCCACCCACATCCAAAACACCAACACCCCCCCCCCCCAGCAGCTGTTTCCATGACAACGTCCAATAAGTAAGCGGCATGCAGAGAAACAGCCAGAAGCCTTTTAGAGCAGAGAGGTTGATGAATTCCAATGGAAGAGGAGAGGAAGAGGAGAGGAAGAGGAGAGGTAAAGAAGAGAGGGAGGAAGGAGGAGGAGAGGAGGAGGGGGAAGGAGGTCAGGTATAACAGAGAGAGTGATGTGTGAACGAGTCAGGAAAGGAATAAGAGAAGAGAGGAAGAGTGGAAACGATGGGGGGAGTGAAGAGGTGAAGAAATAAAAGATAACGTAAAATGAGAATAGGAAATAGTGAAGTCGTGCGAAAGAAGGGATGGAAGGTAAGGAGGGAAATGAGACGTGAAAGAGAAACGGATCAGTAGAGAAGGAACGAAGGAACGAAAGATGAAAGAAGGAATCAAAGAAGGGAAGAAAAGGAAGGAAGTCTTGAGATGATTAGGAACTAAAGGAAAGGAAAGAAAGAGGGAATAAAAGAAACCCATAAGATAAAGAGAAGAGAGTAAATGGAAAGGAATGAAGTGTAGGTGAGAGAGAGGGAGAGAGAGAGAGAGAGAGAGAGAGAGAGAGAATGTATGGCAGGAGGAATGTGGGGTCAAAGGTCACGTTACAGAAGGGGTGTGGCTAGCAGGGGGTGGATGTGATGTAAGAGGGTGAGGCGGGGGGGGACACAGAGGCCCGTGTGTGATGTAACAGAGAACTCTGTTGTTCTTCCTGGAAAACCCTCGGCCTCTTGGAAAAGTCTTTTCAGGAAACTCTGTGAAGGACAGGAACTCACCTGAAGTTCTCCAGACGCTCTGGATGTGAGAACCAGTACAGCTGCTCTGGATGGCTCCACCTGACTGGTCCCAACATGTTCCCACAGACTGAGAACGCCACAAAGTTCAATCTAAGTTTTTAAACTTAAATTTATAAACATGAAGAAGATCATGTGACCTTTGTGTTCTGTGTCACGTGCACGTTTCCTTCAGCTTTTTAAACCTTCTTTAAAAGCTCATTAAACAAAGTGCAGCTCCTCAAACTTTGCTTTTATTGTGCGTCTGATGAATCCACATGTTTTTTGTGAGTAAATGATTTTCACTCTGTGGCGGCAGCGATATGCAAATCAGATTTTAAGATCTTCCTGAACAACGAGGTCTCGACCCGCGTCGCTCCTCGGTTTTATCTCTGCGCTGTAATTAGCCACAGAGCACGATGTGGTGATGTAGAGGCTACGCAACATTAATTAGACAAACACACACACACACACATACAGACACACACATGCACAGAGATGTGGTTCAGTGGACAAGGGAGACGGCAAATGGAGAAAACTGGATGAAGAAGTCTGTGTGTTTGTGTGTGTGTGTGTTGGAGGCACACGCATGTTTTAAAATAACATGTGTGCTTCAATATGCATGTACATCATATCATGTGTGCGTATGACCCTGTGCAGTGTGTGTTACAGGGGGGGGGGGGGGCAGAGGCTCTAAAACGCTTTTTCCCAGAACCTCATTAAGGTTAATTGAGGCAGGCAGCCTTCCATAAACAGCCATTAGAGGAGCAACACTCACTGTAACTCTGGATCACTGAGTCTCTTCACACTCCACGTCTCCGCCGTATTCCCGAGTCGCCAATTTAATTTGAAAATCTATCAAACGCTGTGTGAAATAAATACTTCCTGTCTGGAGCTGGAGCGCCTGTTTGCAAACTTCTCCCCCCCCCCCCCCATGGACTGGAAAAAAACACTAATAATAAAGTTTCTGAGGTGCTTCACAATCTGAGGGGAAACAAAAGGAATCTCAGAGCAAAGAGGAAACTCTCTAGTTCTGGGGAAATGAGTATTTTAGTGTCTGTGAATCACAACCTGGGAAATCAGAAAAAAAAAACAATCTGGCAATTTTAAATAAAGTGAACCTGATTTCCTGGATGCACCATGAAGTGATTTCCTAGTTTCCAGGATGTGGCAGCTGAAGATAACAAACTTTAGTTTCCATCACAAACAGGAAATGATTCAACAACACATAACAACACAACGTCACCACAAGTTTAGCATCATTATCTTCAGTTTGTCTAATTCCCAAAATCCTGAATTTGCAGTTTTCTCAGACCTCTCACACACACATTAATTAAACTTTAGCCAGAATCAGCTTTAATTTAATGGAGAAAAGTAAAACGAATTAAATAACTCAATTTCATCTCTCTCTCTCTCTCTCTCTCTCTCTCTCTCTCTCTCTCTCTCTCTCTCTCTCTCAGGAAGTGCAGTCGAGGCCTCGGCGCTCCGGGGCGAAAGTTAGAGAGCGGGAGCAGGGATCGATTTATCTGTGGTCACATGGGGAGGAGGGGGGGGGGGGTTATCGGGTTTATTGAATGTGTGAGACTGAACATATGAGTTTGATTGACTGTGTGTGTGTGTGTGTGTGTGTGTGTGTGTGAGGAGGTCAGAGTGAACTGATCCAGGTACATTTAACTTTTATGAAAGAGTTTTTTTAGATTTTCAATAACATCTCATTTCTTCAATGATTCAACAACGTGAGAAAAGAAAGTCAAAGAAATAATGAGGATGATGATGAAAAAGACGAAGACGAGATGAAACTTCCTGATTGACAGGTGAGACTCAGGATCAGTCGAGCTCAAGCGAGGAGAGGTTGAAAGCACAAGATGGCCGCACGAGTACAAGAGATATTTGATCTTTTTCATCCTTCTTGAAGAAACTATGAAGCCGAACACCACTGATCAGGCTGGAGGTCACATTTAAAAACACATGATGCACATTCTTCATGTATCATCTCATCATAACTGATGATCATCCACCTCAATCATGTGACGTGTTCAATTTATTCCAAACACAAATAAAACCCTGGAGGAAAGAGGAGGTTACTTCAAGGTTTTGTGTGTTTTTACATCCCTGCTGTTTGTGGTGAGAGGAAACAAACAAACACACACACATACACACACACAAACACACACACACACGCACACACCTCACAGGGCCAGAGGAGGCGGCTTGTGATTGACAGCTGGTTGGGATCAGGTGGAGCGGCGGCTGAAGGTCTTTCGAGGGCAAACGGAGCCTCGGAGACATTTAGAGTGACGTTCTCACAGTCAGAGAGCAACACAACCGCAGATGTGACAGTTAAACCCAGATCTGACCGTCACACACACACAGACACACACACACACACACACACACACACACACACACACACACACACACACACACAGAAGGTCAAGCAAATGACTAGGGTATTTTTGATGATATCCATAAATGATTCAAGAGTTTGCCTTGCTGCCCCAGTTGGATAGAAACACACACACAAACAAACACACACACACACACACACACACACACACAGACACACACAGGTCTGTTTGTACATTTTAAGTTAATAAATTGAGGCTTTAAAAGAAATAAGAAAAATGTCCTTGAATGATACAAACTGAGATGTCTTAGTTTATCAAAAATTATTCTGACTTATTTAATTTCTTCCACCAGAAACACACAAATTGTCTTCAACAGTTTTTCACAACAAAAACAAAAACCTTGGACGTCTCTGAAAAGTATTTTTATCTGATCTCAGTTCAGCTTCACTCTTCAGCTGGAGCTGATTGTGACGGTTGAAGAAGAAAGATTCTCTCCATCATTAAACTCATTTTAATAAAAAAGGTTCAACTCATTTCATCAGGCTGCAGAATGTGGTGTGAGTCCAACCACAAGGAGGCGCTGCAGCCCCCAGTCTGCACGACTTCTACATTCCTTACACAACCTGAAGACACTTTCCTGTGGAGGTGAAGTGAAGGAAAATACTTCTTAGAACTGGTGTGAGGAGTGTGTGTGTGTGTGTGTGTGTGTGTGTGTCTGTGTGTGTCAACCATCTGGTTCCCATTGAGTCTTGAGGTGGAACATTGAACTCACCTCTCACCCAATTCTCCTGTGTGAAGAAGACGACACACACACACACACACACACACACAGATTCCCCACGTGTGAAGAAGACGACACACACACACACACACACACACACACATTTTGTCCACGTGTGTCCCTGGTTTTCGATCCGGCTCCGTTCACACACACGACTCTGGACTCGTCTCCAGGTTCTTCTTGAATCACCTGATTCTGATTATTGTGTTTTTGTTGATCACAGTTCATTTCCTGTTCCTTGAGCTCTTTTAAACAGTTTGACACATGATTCACACAAACACACAAATGTAGAAAAGAGGAAACTTCACCGTGTGACTCCAGTGAACTCACCTTAGAGACAATCCCCAGTGGAAAGATCTGGTTTGCATGTGGTGAGACACATCTCTGATTCCACCGGGCCTCCACCGGGCTCCCTGTAAATACATTCAGCAGCAGGGTTCCAGGGCCTGGCACCACCTGGCACCACCTGGCACAGTGTGGCACAGAGCGGCCCACGTTGCTCTGGCGCCGAGTACCGGCAACAGCTTGGGCAGATGGTCGGCGCCGTGGCGAGGGGGGGGGGGGGAGCTGGTGACGCAAACATCGGCGAACAGCTGAAACAACCCACCACTTACAGGTGGCAGCGCGAAGCCCCCCCACAGACCCGGCTCATGTGTGGGTTACATAACTGAGGATGATGGGGGGGGGGGGTTCAGTGTCTTACATGTTGAGGACCCACAACTCCTAGCAGTACCCATGGAAACACACACAAAGCGTCCACACACTCTCAGAGAAAACACACAAACGACTCACACAGTGTGATGGGCTGTGAGACTGAAGCGTCCGAGTGCCTCCCTCTGGCCTGTGGCTGCATTTCTCTCATTTCATTTATTATTCCATATCTCACCCGACCGGTCAGACGCAGCAACACAACATCACACACAGCGACATGAAGAGGGTTTGAGAAAAATGTACAAAGTTAATCAAAACTGTATTTATTTAATGTATCTATTATATTTTATATTTTAACAACTGTGGTCAATGGATGGATGAGAGTCAGAGGTCAGGGGGTCACAGTAGATCCATAACCAGGGTGACCAGCAGGTGGAACAGATTACAGCTTCTCTCGTGTCCCAGCGTCAATCATCTATAATGATAAGAAAATATAGATAATAACCTATAACCTGTCACACATGTCTTTGCTCCCACACTAGGATTGTTTCACAATCTGTATATCATGGCTCACCTTTCATAACACCAATAACAATAATTATAATAATTAATAGAGCATTTTACCAAAGCTACAATAAATTGTACACATGTTTTTCCCTATTTGTGTATAAACTCATGTTAATACGTCACCAATAAACTGAAATAAGTTCCTTTATGCTCAGAGAGAAGAGGCTAACGATCAGCAGACTTGTGAAAACATGAATTATCCTTCAGATGCAGGTGTATCTGGTTGGGTTCAGGTCGGAGGTCACCAGAGTGCAGCCTGAGTGACGCTCATCAGGGACAAGCATGAATACATTACAGTAATAAACCCAGATATCAAACATGATCAGGATATTTTTCTTATCACCAATGATTTACAGTTAAAAGAGCAAAAGCAGAAAAGCTTCAGCTCGTCTTAAAACTCTTCTTCTCTGACCTTCACCCACAAATTCAAAACCTTCTGTGAGGAGCTGACATGTTATTTCATTTACATCCTGGATTTGTGTTTATGGTTTCCATGTTCCCCGTGTCACGGTCCACAGCCCTGCAGGTCAGGTGACCTCAGCCCTGCAGGTCAGGTGACCTCCAGAGGAGAAGCAGTTAGAGAACGGATGGATTCAGATCACACATCAAGACACCAGGGGAACGCTCTGTGAGTGAGGAGAAGCCTTTATTGATGATTGGAGGGAACAGACCACATATCCCATGATCCCTGTGGGCAGCACTATACGGGTGAGGAGCCGGGGGGGGGGGGGTGTTGCGCCCATGGGACTTGTAGTTCATAACAGTCACAACAAGGAGAAGTTAGCTGAGAATCCACAGAGTAGAAGTAAAAAGGCTGCGTACATGATTGTTATCGTCGTTATTGTTGTTGTCCTGTTTACCCGCAATGCCGTTTCTTTATCGTACAGCAGCAGAAGTGTCAGCGTGTGAGGAGTGGGCATCGAACGCCCGGCAGAAAGGAAGGTAGTAGCACGTTCAACACCACAGTCACATAGAAAAATAGCACTGTCAAAAAAAGTTTCTGAAACGTCTGTGAGGAAAATCCCAAAATCTCAGATATTACAAAGATGGAGCAACGGCGTCCGTCTTCCCCCAGCGGACGGAGACGCTCGGAGACATGGGACGCTCGGAGGCGTGGGACGCTCGGAGGCGTGTCTTCCAGGGACGAGAATTCAAAAGTCTGAGGTTTAAACACATTCCCCCAAAAAGGGAGATTTACGAGAGGATAAAATTCAAAGCTGCTTCACAAAAAACGACTGAAATAGAAACAACAACTTGTGTCACAGAACTTTTCACTTTCCGTCCACCAAGCCCCTCCCCCAAACAGCAACCGTCCAATCACAGCGTAGCGATGAGGCTTTGGGTTTCTAAACGTGCTGAAGGAAGAGTGACACTGTGAGGAATGGATCAGCTGCGATAACGTTTCCTTGCTGATCAATGTGAGGCAGAAATATGATTATTAGCTGATGATTCTCTGTTATCGTGTCGTGAGACAGTTCACGTTGAATAAAGCCCAAGAGACACTTTTGGACTTTTGGTAAACTAGCTCTAGCCCCAGGGGTTCAGCTTTAGCCTGATTAGGAGGCGATGACCTTCACAGGGGTCGTGTCTTTAGACCAGTTCTTCCAGCGTCACTGTACAAATTATGTATTTATTTAAAAACTGAGGGAGTTCATATTCCTCTATAACTGTTAACATAGCAAAATACGTATAAAGTTCTAGAATGTTCAGGTTGCCAAGGGGGTGGGGCTTAGCAAACTGGCATTTCTTCTGTCCCATCACAAGTTCCAGTTAGGAATAATAAAATCCAACAGATTTGAAACCCTTGGCAGCAGGAAAGATAAAAAGTATAACCCCCCCCCCACCACCACCACCACCCCGCCAAAATAAAACAACACACATCCTGGGGTCAAATCAAAGACATTTTTTGCATGTTTTTTTTTTTTAATGTGTATTTAATACCTCAGACAAAAACACCTGAGAAGAAACTGACAGAATGATTCCAAAGATTTTTTTCTGTAATATATTCAATTATGTATATTACAACTATAATCACATAATTCAAGCATATATCATATACACATATATATATATATATATATATATATATCTAGTGAGAGAATAGTTTAATATTCAATAGTACAGTTGTATGGTACAGTAGCAGTAGGGTGCATTTCTTGTTTCTCATTGGGTAAAGTTTGAAGGAGAGGTATAGACAAGTGTTTGTGTGTAAATCTATATACGATTTATCAATACAATATACAACAAAGGAAAGAGAAATAAACAAAAAGAAGGAATAAAAGACAAAGAAAGGGTATAGGCAGTTCAGTACTGTGTTTGAGTAGTGTCTTATTGTGTGTGTTTGCATGTGTGCGATCATGATTCTTGTCATAGTGTGTGTTTGTGTGTGTGTCAGGTGAAGGATCAGATCAGATCAGCACCATAAAAGTCTATTAACAACACCAACAACAACGATAAGGGTTAAATCCAGGGTGAGGACTGTGCATGTGTGTGTCTGTTGTGTGTCTGCATGCTGAACGTTTCAGTCACTGTTCAATCTGGGCAAATCAACACGAAACCAGTTGGCATTTCATTTCTGCACCTCCTGGACAAACTGAGGAGCAAACAGAGAGAGAAAGGCTGCAGCCATGTTGTGTTACTACCGACAGTTTGTGTGTGTGTGTGTGTGTGAGCACCGACACGTTCACATGACGACAAGCAAACCACACATCTGCACACATTATTCCGCTGGATTATTACTTCCTGTTTTTCTCTCTCTCTTTCCTCCTGCGTCCTCAAAAATAAAAGCCCTGTGATTATTTCAAAAAACAGACACGGAATCAAATAGAAGTTCGACAAATCAAGTGCTCGAACGAGCCCACAAAGAAAACAAACCAACACAAACATTTCTCAAAACTATACAATTTTTGTTTCACTGTCTTCCTTCCAACGCCGACAACAATCGTTACTAAGAAAGGTCGCCTGGTCGCCGCCCGTGTGAAATACCTGATTCAACCATGATACATTCTCGTGATGCCTCCGCCTCCGACCGACCCGCTCCGTGAAATTGAAAATAGATTTTTTTGTTGTTGTTTAGCGATAAATCAGCTGGGAGGAAAAGCTTTGTGTGGCCCCGCGACTGTCCAGCTAACAGCCCCTCCCCGCCCCATATATAAAATATACAAAAGATTATCTCCAAAATCCTCCTCCTGACTATCTCTGCTAATAGAAAAATATACAATAATCCTATGTCAAAATCTCTTTGCGTTATGGACGAAAACCCTGCACCTGCTCCTCCTCCTCCTCCTCCTCCTCCACCTCCTCCCCCACTTTGCTGGACTAGTCTTGCCTTCCTACCCAGTTCAAAAATATACATGTTTTATTTTTGTTCTATTTATAGAAAACAACTACACACATCTGACCTCTCCTGGCTTGTGTCCATGCCTTGAGCTTAGAAAGTGAGATTTCACTGGCATAGTGTGAAGTCAACACCCTGTTTGAACTGGAGCGGCACGAGGACGCACGACCTGCAGAGCGACACCGGGCGCAAGCACCGAGTGGCGGGAAGCTGCCGAGGTGACACGAGGTGACACGAGGTGACACGAGGTGACACAAGGTGGCGCTACAGTACGTCGTGTGGAGTCAGCGAAGCGGCATCGAACAAACAGTCAAACTATGGGAGGACAAAATGGCGTCGCTGTGCGTCCCTGTCGTGACATCCTGAAGCACAGCGAACAAAAAACACATGTTTGTGTTTGCGCCCGGTGTCGCACAACGCTCACTGCAGATCTACACCGGCCTCCCCCCCCCCCCCTCGCTACCTCAACTAAAGTGCTGCTGTTGTTGGGTTGGCCTTGTACCCTTCTCTCCTCCTCCCAAACCCCGCCTCTTCCTCCTTCTTCCTCTTCCTCCGCCTCACAAGTCTCCGTGCCGGTTCTCGTACTTGTTGATGATGTTCCTGCAGCGGCCCAGCTCCTTCCTCATGTCGGCCACCTCCTGGCGGAGGGCGCCGTTCTCCCGCTCCAGGAAGGCCGCCCGCACCGAGATCTGGTTCTCCTTCAGCCGCCGGGCGTCCCGCGAGCGCTTCGCCGCCTCGTTGTTCTTCACGCGCCGGTTCCAGTACTTCTCATCCTGTCACCAGCGCCAGTGTGGGGAGGGAGGTGGGGGGGGGAGAGAGATAATAGAGAGAGAGGGGGATCAGAAGGGTGAGGTGTGTGAAGAAAGAGAAAGGAGGGGAGGAAGGGAAGAAGGGCAGAAGGAAAGAGAGCAGAAGCTGAGTAATCACAACAACAGAACCGTGACAGTTCACTGGCCGAGGAAAAAGCTCTGGAAGTTTTATTACTAGAACTAAAAGATTCCTGCAGATTATTTTCCTCCTGCGTTTCCACCACAGATGAAAGACCGGGGGGGGGGGGGGGGGGTATTCTACTGATGTATCCACAAGTGACGGCTTCCGAGGATGGTAAAAACTTTATGGATGCTCTACGACGTGTTAAAAGATATTGGATCATTAAGAAGCTGTTAAAGCGACAGAGCAAATTCAAAACAACCGAAAAGCTCAACATGAATTCTGGAAACAGATTTCTGCAGCTCCTTCACCAACATACAGCTCAACAGAGGACTTTCATTTGCAGCTAGAAGTTAATTATTAAAATAGTTGCCTCCAGATTTAATGCTCAAGAGAAACGGAAACGTTGCTTTAATGATCTTCTAAATAATTTATTTAAAGCTGTCAACACGTTTATTTGAATTTATGTAAAAATGTCATTCTCCTTCTTAATTTAAAATTATTAGCCAGAGGTTCCTGACTCCTCGTTTACGATGAGCTGCTGAGAACCCGATCTCCGGGGATCATTTCTCCAAACCTGTGTACGAATCATTTATTAGAGCGGCAACGAGTGAAGGTGAGCGCCTCCGGAGCTGCAGCTGCTTCGCACGCAGCTATAAAACCTGAGCCATCGATCACGGCTCCTCTTGTTGTGCTACGAGCTGACGACACAATAATTCAGGACTCTGGTCGGGAGGAAGCGATAACAGAGAGCGTCACGCTGCTTTGTTCTTTCCACATTAATACAGGAGGTGTCAAACTGCGCCTCCTTCATCACAACACAGCTCCGGCTCTTCAGGGGAATTCTTCTGAGGTATTTATCTTTTGAAACCGGTATGAAGTGGCCGAGGTGAATCTCACTGCACCTTTAAAATCCTTCTTTCATAGTTAATTATTTTTCTTTTCAATTAATTTCTGTCTGGAGATAAACGTCTAATCTCAGCATAAAGAATTATACAGCTGCTGCATTGGAATCATCAAAAATGAGGGTTTGATATTTGATTTATAAAATATGATAATTAATTTGACTTTCACTGGAAACAGGTTGAAATGAATTCATCAAAAAGGATTTGATCATCGAGAAAAAGACTCGAGCTCCAAACTGCAGATGAAGGTGCTCCAGAGTTGAGCTTCAGGAAACTTTAAAACAAACGAGGCCCAGAACAGGAAATGCTCTGAAATGATTTAGTGTGTGAGGAGAATCTGCTCATTGACCACGAACATCATGTGTCTGTAAGTCAACACAAATCATTTTTAGCCTTTTAAGACGTTTATAAGATCAACTTAGACGTTTGTAAGGAAGCTGGGGCTTGTGGGAGATGTTGTACCTTCTGCTCGTTGGGGACCAGCATCTTTCGAGCCTTCTTGATCATCGGCTGAGGTTTCAGCTCCTCGTCACTGAAGCGGTGCCGCCGCGGGTCGAACGCCTCCTGGCCCGGCACGCTGGACAGAGCCAGGTCCGCCGGGTCGGGGTCAAAGTTCACCATGACGTCACTGCTGCTGCCGTTGGCCGCCGCCGTCGGAGGCCCGGGGGGGCCCGGAGGACAGGTGGAGGTGGGGGACTGGTCCTGAGGCACCGACTGACCACCTGGAGGAGGGAAGTGTTCACAGATATCAGGATACAGATCTTCAGCTCTCTGTCAGGTAGCGGTAAACCATTTCAACTTTCCTATAAATGAATCTGACTGAACTTGTTTGAGCCCGAGAGAAACCGACCTGAACCGGACCCTGACCCATCTGGACCGGACGGGCTCGGGTCGGGTAGACACAGCTTCATCTAACATGTCCAACCAGCAACCAGCGCCTCAGACACACAGCTGGGAGCTGAAGAGGAGGAGTGACATTCCTCCACTATACTAATAATATTACACTTAAATTAACCTTTAATAATCATAATCAAGACATGAAATCACACGTTACTGGAGAAGCAGGTCAATCATCTGTGCAGACGCAGTAACATTCTGTTTCATCAGAACGAGCAGGACTGGTTCCACGACTGGTTCCACCGTCCAATCACCATCATGCTCTGAGATTAGAGCCCATCTGGACGCTCACGTGTTCCAGAGCAGCAGATTAATGACGAGACACAATCCACCACGGAGATTTGATCTCATCTGGACGCCGCCTGATGCAGCAGGGACGTGGACTGTAACCACGTCTACAGACCACCAGGGGGAGCTGTCAAATATTCAATTACATTTTCTCTGTACAATGTTTTTGCTCATGTCGGCTGGGATCCAAACCCCCAAAGGATGAAGGGTGATGAAGAGGAGCTGATCTACATTAGATTTGTGAATGTTTTAAATCCCACGAAGGTCAAACCTCAGAGAACCAGAGGGGGGCGTCGCTCTACTTCACGTCTCCAGGCCCCTGGCTGCAGTCACATGTGTCCCCCCCCCCCCCCCTCTCTCTCTCCCTCTCGACCAGAAGAGGATTACCCTATAGACACTGGACAAAATGTTCAGATGGAGCTGGAACACGGGGTCGAGGGAGGAGAACCAGGATGTTTGTTTTTCCTTCTCCATCACATCCAAACATCCTTCACCAGTCGCAGCTCGTGTGTCTGAAGACGAGCGGACCAGCTCCTCTGGAACACACAGAGCATCTGAGCAGGAGGTTTCCCAGAGTCGCTGCAGTGCTGCAGACTCACCACAGAGTGTCAGTGTGAAGCCAGAGCGGCTCGGGGGGGCAGCGGGTTCACTTCATGCTGGATGTTCCACAGGCAGAGAGAGCAGGATTCTCTTTAACCCTTCGTGGAGCCGACAGGGAGAAGATCTGCTCGTTTGACTCGACCAATGAAAGAAATTCCAACGACAAACATTAAATCTAAGGAATCAAATCAGAAATCAGTTTCTACACTCGATGACGAATCTATTTAAACGAGAGAAATAGAATAAAATAACATCCAGGATGTTAGAAAGATGAAGTGATGCTGATAAAACATTCAACTCCTCCGTGATGCTTTCCCCCTGCAGCCATTCTGCATTATCTCTGCTTTTGTGAATGCAACACACACACACACACACACACACACTCACACACACAAACACACACACACCAGGGCCTAGAATAGACTCTCTATTTCCATATCTCCAAACCCACTGGTCATGAGACGTTTCACAGCCATTTTTGTGCCACTTGATTTTTTCCCAAACCTTTTCCCTCTGGGATCCGAATGTTCGCTGAGCAATTAACCAGAACCGGCCTCGGCTGCTCCTTCACGGCAGCAGGGATTATAAATAACTGCAGAGCTGGTGAGCAGCATGGAGTGGAGCGGTAGTGGAAAGACGTCATGAACTCGAGTGTAACTAAACAGAAAAGAGATGTTTACACTACAGTAACCGGACTCGTTTGTTTACTTTTTATTAAAATACACAAAACGATAGATTTTCTTCAGATCGGAGGAGAAACCACAGTTGCGTTTTGTTTTATCTCTTTGTTTTTGTATCTTTGTGCGTTCGGAGTGTTTAGTGAACCCGAGTGTGAAAGAGATATATATCCACGCACGAGTCGAGACATTTTACAGTTTACTGTCTCTCCCAGCAGAAGGTGGAGGTTTGGATTTCCAGTGGGGACCTGAAGGCATCACCCCTCTGTTCCAAGCTGCCTTCAGGACGACGTGTAAACAGAAGTCACGTGGACGCTGCTTCAGAAGCTTGTTTACCGAGCGGCGGCTTCACGACCTGTCATCCGAACAGTTTGGCAGAGGAAACTCAAAGTGATGAGAATCTGTTTGTTCTGTCAGAGGCTTCGGTTTCCTGCTGCAACACAACTTGTGTTTCACATAAACACCAGATAGACAATTAATATATTGTCACGACTAACCACCAAAAAGACATATAATGGAAAAGTATATATAGTTATAATGTACTTTACATTGCATCCTTACATCTCTTCATCATTAACGCCCCCCCCCCCCCCTTTATCCGTGTCCACCACCTCTGCTCCATCTGTCGGAGGCAGCGACTCCACCAGATCAGCGGCTGCCGGCCTGATCTCCCTCTCTGGCAGCTGGACGGAGCTGATCCTGGATAAGTCTGCTCAGAGCTCCGTCCTAATAACGACCATTTTGAGCAGAAAGTTGAAACTGATTCAAGAACACGACTCCTGCTGCTGCTGGGTAAACACTCGCCAGGCGGCGGCTTCGCTTCATTTCCTGTCTGCGAGCAGGAGCCATTTGGAGGAAGCAGCCGCCGACTCTCAGCTTCTCTCCGTGCTTTCATTAATTTAGCCGAGATTATGTGTTTTTCTCTTTCCGCCCGTCACTCTCTCCTCCTGCTCTTCCTCCTCCTCTTCCTCCTCCTCTGTCCTCGTCAACTATTCTACTGAGATGCTCTGTCACATTTGAGTTGAGGTAACTCATATTTAACCAGATCTTCTACCGGTGACGCTTCGTTTCCTTGCTGCTGCAGTTTCCATCTAATTTCCTGGAGACTTTCCTCCTGATTTCCTGAATATTATCTGATATTCAAACGTAAAATCCAGGAACAGTTTGACTTTAACCAAGAGAGATTCCATGTTGGAACAACCGACAGAAACAATAAGATAACGTGTTGCCCTTAAATATCTGTGTCTTTATCCAAGAAACGTTTATCTGGACTCATTAACAAATATTTCAACTGGACACTTTCATGCTGAAACCCTCACATCTCTGAACTGAGACACGACCTCTCAAGGTCCTTGAAGGTCGTCCGGTGAAACTGGAGAACCAAACGCTTCACAGCCTCGTTTCTCCTTCACATTCGTCTCCAGTGAAGAACTCCATCTCGATATCTTTCATTTGAAAGCTGCTGTTTCAGAGGATTCGCCCTCGGGACGTGAGGCGCTGATCCTCGGCTGCAGACAACACAAGCACCCTGATGAATTTGGATGCTGCGTCGAACTTTTGAAAAGTTCTTCCTCTCAAACTTCACTCTCCGGCCGCCATTTTGCTCCGGTGCTCTGGAATCATAATGCGGCAGGAACCGGCCGTCGTGGGCAGAGTCGCCCACGGAGGCAGAAAATAGACGAGCTGGGGTTTGAGAGTCAGGTGAGCAACTCTTCCTCTTGACTAATCGCTCGCTGTGCTTTCACTTGATCCGCCCACACATCCCAACCAGCAGCCGAGTGAAGAAACAAACTCACCGCCGCCCCCTGGGGGCCGCGGGAAAGGCATTTTGGGAAATGTAGGAAACTAAAAGTGAAGTGCACGAGGCAAAGAAGGTGGAATACAGATGTGACTGCAGGATATGAACCCTCATCATCATCATCTTCATCATCATCCTGTGATAAATCGGTTCAAACCTTTTCCTGCTTCACGACTTCCTCATGTAGTAAAACGGAAACGACACAATTAGCAGCAGCAAAGTAATTATGCTAATTATACAAGAGGAGAGTAACAATTAACATTTATTACTACAACTGTACCTGAGGAGATTATTGTGTATTTTTTAAGCAGCTTTGCTCCACTTTTATCCTCCTCAGTGTATATGAATGTGTACAGGTACATGTGTGTATATGTACCTGTAGTACTAACAGTAGTACTACTGACAACAGTAGGTAGGTACTATAGCAGTTCAAACAGAAGCAGCAGTGTCTCTGTAACAGGTCAACCTGTAGTAAAACTATAACAACAATAATACTAATAATACTATAGTATGAGTATTTCTACCTTCGGCCGCAGTAACACTCAGTTTCCTGTGAGACGAAAAACACACGAGGTGGAAACACAACATGTGATGAGATATAGGAAGTGAGTTACATAAAGACGACTCCCTCCCTGAAACATAAACACTGAGACGACTCCTCCTCCTCCTGCTCCTCCTCCTGCTCCTCCTCCAGCTCCTCCTCCTGCTCCTCCTCCAGCTCTGCCGACACGTCTAACTCCTCCCTCTGTATCAATTCACTCCATTATCGATTCATCAGCTTATTTTCTTTATGATTAAAACATTTAAAAGCCGTCAGAAAGTTTTCCTAAGGACGTTTACTTAAGTCCGGGAAAGGAAACTTTGTTCTTGTTATTCAAACACGTTCAGATTAATATTTCACACGATTAAAAGCATAATAAGCTTTTAAAAACCAAATCCTTGTTGAGGATTAAACCAGTGAACGACTCTGTGTCTCAGGTTGTTTACGTCTCATTTCTACAAGAACACATATAAATTCTCACGTACAGGATTACACCAGGTTTCTAATTAGAGGTTTTTCTCAGTACTTTTTGTTTGTAGTTTTCATAGTTTTTTTGTTAAACTACAGATTTTCATCATCAAGTAAAAAGAAAATAGTCAAAAAATAAATAAAAAGAATAAATAAATGTGTGTTTAATAAAAAATAACCTCAAGCTGTTTTTAATTCATGCCATTTTTATAAAGACATGTAATAATATCCAGACTTTTATCTCTTTTGTTTAAATGTTAATTTACACTGAGCACACACACACACACACACACACACATAAACAAACAAGCTGTCAGGCACGTGCAGCTTCACGAGAGAACACCAGTCCACACCCACACACAGACACACACATACACACACACACACACACACCAGGAACAATTCAGACCAGGTGACACACCCCAGGAGTTCTGCTCCTTATGTCAACACACTGAGTTATGTCACCGGAGATCGTAGTGACCTCCCCCCTCGCTCTCTCTCTCCCTCCCTTCCTCTCTCACTCCCTCTCACTCCCTCTCTCTCTCCTTCCCTCTCTCTCTCTCTCTCTCTCTCTCTCTCTAATCTTTCTAAATCACTGCTCACACTCTGCCGTCGCTCACTTCAGATCCTGGACACATGACGAGGAGAAGTCACGTGAAAGCTTCAGATCCTCAGAGACACACAAATATTATCCAGTGTAATAAAAACGCACACATCCACCACAGCTGCATCACTTTCTGTTGACATCACATCTGGATCATTATACTTTCTGGAGGAATTCACTCCAAACCCCCCCCCCCTGGTGGCCGGCTGCAGTACAGGTCATAAACCCCTCCTCCACCACGTTAACACATGGGACATGGACCAAACCAAAACTGAAGGTGACCCCATGATTGACAGCTGAGACTGACTCCTGATTGGTCGAGCGTGTGAATCAGAGGGACCTTGATGATCACATGACACGGCGCCTGCATCCGAGATTCTATTAGTGAGCTGCGGGAAGGAGTGGAGGCGCGTCGGCCATCTTTGTTTACAGTCTCCAGTCGAGCTTCAGACGACACAAACAAACCGAACACAGAAGAAGTCTCATTAGCAGGAGCAGCTTAGAATGAGAGGAGCTGACCTTCCTCTGCTCGGGTCAGAGGTCGTAGAGCGATTTATGGAAGGTGCTGACAACTGACGCCGCAGCACCGACCGGGTCCAATCAGATCAGAGACTCTGGGCCGTGGGGGCGTAGCGGTTGGTCGGGGGGGGGGGGGGGCGTGTTTATTCATGTGGAGACTGTAAATATTTATCCTGTTTTCATAAAGATCAGTTCAAAGATTCTCTCCGTGAATTCTCCCGGAATCTTTTTTCCTCTTTTCATTTTGGCTTCGGCCTCCGTGTTTATTCGCTCTGTCATCTCCACTGTTTCCTCTCTCTCTCTTATCCTCCCTCCATTTTCCTCCTACCTCTCTCTCTATTTTCTCCTCCAGCCCCCTCCCTCCCTCTCTCCCTTCCCCTTCTCCCCACCCCCCCCCCCCCTGCATGCTGGCTCTCTCGCTCCAATACTTTCTGCAGCGGCACGTGAGGTGGCAGCCGCACATGGCCCGAGCGTGTGAGAGAGAGAGAGAGAGATTTCAAAACATGCACAGGGAACACTCTCCCTCCCCCCCTCACTCTCTCTCCCTCTCCCTCTCTCTCTCTCTCTCTCGACAGAGTGCAGAGTCAGACTCTCGTTTAACCCCTTCCTCACCAGGATTAATCCCGGCCCTGCATGTCAAATCACCGAACGCCTCATCTGTCCGTCCTGCTCCATCTTCTTTTAAAGAGTCAGAACATCAGCGGGTCACGTCCCCCAAACTAAGAGTCGCAGGTTCGATTCCAACCCTCCACGTACGTCTCATTCCTCCGAGGGTTTATCTGGGATTCCTCTCGTCTAGACGCTGGTATTCGGTTCGTGTTGGAGGAGAAGTCGTTTGTACGTTTGGTTTTAAAGGAGAGAGGGAGAATCGGTTTCAGCTGGAGAACGTGTATGTGTCGTTCCTCAGGGCAAAGCTGGTCAGTCAATCAGTGTTTGGATTGGCTGCTCCTTTCAATATACATGTGTGGCAGCAGTGAAAACAGAAATTATAAAATAAAATAAAAATCTGGGTCTTAAGATTCATGGGCGATACTAAATCAAGAAGTAAAGTAAGTGTCTCTGTTGTTCCAGCTGCAAGTCAAAGTGTTTCCCACCGAAGATCCAATTCAGGATGAAACATATTTAAATAATGAGGCCTGAAATCTAGAGGAGCACATAAATAAGTAAAGGCAAATTGAAGCTAAGAATAAAGTTCTGAGTTGAGCTGCTGTGTTTTAGTTTTTCCTGTTTAGGTTTCTGTGAACGTAAAGAAGGAAAGAAGCAGCATCCTCTCGGGTATCAGCCTCCACACGTGTGTGTGTCTCAGCAGGAAGTAGAAAGTGAGCAGATTCACATGAAGTCTGGAGACGGATGAGCTTCAGGCTGAGGATCCACTGATTAGATCGGGGAGCTTATGGAGATTTAGGAATCAGGTTCAGTTTCTCACGTTTATCGAGTTCAAGTTTAATCAGAGATGTGTTTACATTGGTTGTGAAGTCGCAGTTCAATGAGATCATGTGACTTCCAGGCTCAATGGAATCTCACCATAGAAATGTGTTTTTAGTTCAGGAGAAGGTTCTGGCCCGGGTTCTTATCTGGTCGGACCTGGTAGATGAGGGCTGGACATTAGATTCTGGATTATTTTACCAGTCCATAATCCCCCGGTAGATCAATGGAGAGCTATGAAGAAGATCATGTTGGAGTTGGAGTAAAAAATACTTTTTCTTAAAGAGCTGCAGCGAACAGAAGACGTCGCCCGTGTTCGTTCCTTCAGCTCAATTAAAAACGCTCTTTATTTTCTGTTATTAAAGGAAAAGGATTTGATTTGATTCATTCTTGAAGGACCAAAGGTTCATGAGCTCTTCAGTCTGTCTCCTCCTTCAGAGCTGGACTCACTTATCACACGTTGAGGATTTGTGGGGACACGAAGTCGGCTCTGATCTCGAGTCCCTGTGTTTGTGTAGAAAATCAGGTAATTCTGGAAACTGTGAGCTGTTCACATGGTCAGGGGGATTGGTGGGGGGTGGGGATGTGGGGGGTGGGGGGTGGGGGTGGGGCTTCAAAGCGGCGCTCGGTCTCGCTCCCGGGCTCAGCTGATTCTCAGAGGACGTTTTTCAGGCGCCGACCGTGTGAGCTCGCCAGGTTGGTTCAGCCTGCGTGAGGAAAACCATCCTGGACGACAGTTACAGTTACAGTTACAGTTACAGTTACAGTTACACTGAGCCAGCAGCTGGTGTGGTCCTGGTTTTATATTTGTATTGTTTCACTCAGTCTGCGTCCGGACTAATTACGACGTTGTAACAGTCGACAGAAAACCACAGCTTGTGTGTTTCCCTCCGTCTGAGCTTCGAATCAAACATGTGCATGTGGATCACATTATTACTTCCAGTCTATTTTCCATCTCTCTCTCTCCCTCTCTCTCTCTCTCCCTCTCTCTCTCCCTCTCTGCAGCTCTGAAGTAACACTTCAGCTACACAACGACCTGAGGGATTTCTGGCTGGATGCATCACGCTCAACCCAGTCACGTGTTTATAATTCAGAGTAAAGAGCATGCACACACACACACACACACACACACACAGACACAAACGCATACACACACACACACGCACACACACACACACACACACACACACACACACACACACACACACACACACACACACACACACACACACACAAACACACACACACACAGAGGAGAGTATGTTCACATTAAAGCCTACACAGTTGCATGCAAATGCCGAAACAAAGAGGACACTCTGATATGAACGTTCAAAGTTCAGTGCACACCAACGTGCACGCGTAGAGGCATGCATGCACACAAACACACACTTGTGGTGTATGTTCACACTAACAGAAGCGTGCAGGGGAGATATGAACACACACACACACACACAGAGACACACACAAACACAAACTCTGAGCCTTGCAGCAGTATCCAGTGGTATTCTCTCCTCAGCAGAAGGAGCTGGAGCTCAGCTGCTTTCTTTCATCTCTTTCTCTGTCTCATTTTGAATAGTGTGTGTTTGTGTGTGTCTGTGTGTGTCTGTGTGTGTCTGTGTGTGAGTGTGTGAGTGCGTGTGTTCAGTTTCTTTCATCCAGCTACTCTGCAACCCTTCTCACTGAAATATCAAACAAACATAACGTCAGATTTCTCTTAATCTGAACTTGCTGGACGTTTCTCCTCTTTCTCTCTCTTTCTCTCTCTTTCTCTCTCTTTCTCTCTCTTTCTCTCTCTTTCCCCTCCAGCTCAGAACAACTCTTCAAACTGCACAGACCAGAATATTTAAATGTTGTGACGAGCGTGTGACAGATACGACACAGACGAAACCACGAAGTACAATGAAGTGACCGAGCTGAACTCTGTAAACAAACATGTCAAACAGCGACAAACCGTCTCAGCTGCGCCCACAGGACTCTTTACCTTCACACATGTATTCTGTGCAGCAGCCAAATGTTTTCCAACCTGCAGAATGTGTTGTGACATTCTCCAAGAGCTGGATTCTAAATATACCAGCAGCAACGTGTTGAGATTCATGCAGCTGGAAGAAGCTGAGACAACATTTAAAAGCAATGTTGTCATTTAAAACCTTTGAACATTTGAACTCAAGGAGAATTTAAAGACAAAAATATGTATTTACACATTTATAAGCTTGTGTCTTGTTTGGTGAGGTGCTGCACACTGAGCTCACGTTGTGTCTTCAGCTGGTGTCTGGTGTTTTAAAGCTGATAGAATCATTATTTTTTATATTTTAACAATGGATTATAAGACGGTGAAAAAGATGAACCCACAGAAATGAATCCTCCGTTTCCTCAGCTCTTCAAAGCCTTTTAGCATCTTCAGCTCGTTAGTTTGGTTTCCCAGTCGTCTGCTACGGAACGAATAGAATAATAAATCACATGAGGACTCCCACGCAAACATACCGATTCATACTGGAAGACGGATTAAGAGAAAACGCATGAGAACAATACAGATGGTGTGAAAAGACCTGGATACCAATTTTTACATTCAAGTAAATCTCAGTCCTCAGGTGTCGTGTCAGAGCTCTGACTTCATGTGCTCAAAGTAACTTCACCGTGTGAAAGAGGAAAACAGATCCCACAGACAGGTTTTTGTCTTTGTCTGTCACACGTGACACACACATGTTCTCAGCCTGTGAACGTCCTCACAACCACCGAGCGTGTAGAATTACATGATGTGATCTGCCGTCAATAAATCATGGTGAAATTAGCTGCGGTGAATTCACTGGACGGCTCTCGGGATGAGAAACCAGACCGTCGGCACCATGAGGAACGGCTCTGTGGTTTCAAATCGTCACAACTGGAAGTCGTCAGACGCACAAAGAGAAAGAACAGGAACAACATGGGAAGTTCTGGAGGTTCTGGTTCACGTTATAAGCAGCAGGAGGAGGACACAATGAATTATGAATCTATAACAGATGAAAATAGGCTGTGAGGTGGAGTTGAGGAGGTTTGACAGCCATTTATCACACTGGGATATAACTGGAGACCATCCTCCACTGGTTAGTGGTGACGGAGGCGCTGAACTGGGTTTAATGTGTCAGGCGGCTGCGTCTCCATCACCAGATCACGCTGAGGCGGCTCTATGAGCAGCTGCAGGTGAGTCCGAGCGCATCCCACCGATTTACTTTTAATGTTCCTACTGAAAAGTCTTTTTATTTTTAACGATCTACAATAATTCCTCCGTGCTCAACGAAACAAAAAGACGAAACAGAGCAGTACCACCACAGACCATGGGGGGCAGTGTTCTCAATACTTTCAGCTGGAAGACCATAGAACAAAGTGGCACCGCTGTTTACGACGTGTCGTTTCTGCCACTTTCGTAACACGTGCATCATCACAACCTCCCTCATCATCGCCATGTTGGTTGTTATCAGACACTCTGGGCTCTGTGCTGCCCTCTAGTGGACGTATCGCTGATGGAGTGGTGGTTGCACAGTTCGGACGTATCTTTTTTCTTACGTACGAGCATGAATGAGTCTTAAGGTTAAAAACCTTATGAATCATGTGTTGACCTTCTATATATTAAATCAAAATGTCAAATTCTGAGTCACTCACCATGTAGACATTCTGGTCCTCCCATCATGCTTTGCTGCGGCTGAGGTGGCAGCGGCGGTGGCGGCTGTGGCTTGACGTTCTCCAGTCCCACCAGCGAGGAAGAGGAGGAGGAAGAAGACATGGAGGAGGAGGAGGATGAGGAGGAGCAGGGTGGAGGAGAGCTGGGCGGGCACTGGGAGCTCTGGCTGGGCACCGCTGATTGGGAACTCTGGGAGGAGAGGAACCGAGAAGATGAAGGTTACAACCTCGTCTTGTTCTTTTGAGTGAACATTGAGTCAACACATTTAAATATGAGTCACAGTCACTTTGCTTTCATGTCATTGTTTAAGAAGAAGGAGAAATGTCTTTTACTTTTAACCTTGTTCCTGGTTTAACCTTACAATTGGTGAAGCCGTGGGTTTGGTCCTCATCCGTTTTACCTGGGAGGGGATCTGGGCACTGGTGGAGCTGGCCCCATTGCTGTGCATCCCCATCCCGTTCTCCGTCAGGAACTCCTCCAGGTCCATGTACTGCAGCTGGAACAGGCCTCCGTCGCAGGGCAGGGTTCTCTCCCACAGCAGCGGGCCCAGGAACGCCGACTGGGAGTTGGGTCGCAGGGCGCCCGAGGCCGGGACTCCTCCCTGTCCGCCGGGCCCGCCGCTGTTACTGCTCGTCGAGTTCTCCTCAGACTCCACCGGCTTGTCTTTGTCTGAGGAGGACGAGAAACAGAGTTTGATCTTAAATCGATTTCACTGGGATTCGAACAGATGCTGTGCCGGGTCACGACTCTGGCTCCTCCCCCCTCTTGTTCTGTTTGCATTGTGAAGTAAAGATCAGAACCAATAGCAGCTGACGAGGTTGGATAAAGTGAAACTACACAGTTTGACATGTGGAAGCAGAATCACTTTAAGTATTAGAGTGGAATAATTTCACATTCTGTGCCGTTAAACAATCCAGATTTCAGATGTGACTGGAAGAGAAAAATCTCTTCACAAAGCACAAACTAACACACACTTTCATTCCAACACACACTTGTTGGAAAAAGTCAAAACATTTCAAAAAGATTTCAACTTAAAATTTGAATTTTTGTGGTTGATTTACTCTGAACTGAGGCAAGTTAGCACCGCTCCCTGTTAGCTCGAGAGAAATGTACTGTTTCAAATCACAGACTGGCCGCCACCTGGTGGACTGGAGTGGAAGAGATGGATGTAGCCGCCAATTGTTCTGCTAATTTCGTTTTAATTAGTTATTGGATGATGGACGTCATGATGGACGGACACGAAGCTGAGATCTGATGGAGCACATGTGGTGGAACTTCAATAGAACAGCTACACTCCACGATCACCGCTGCACCGACTCCAGACAACAAGATGGCAGCACATCTCGTCTGAACCTCTTTATACAGATCATCTTTATAAAGGTCTCTATCTATTAACAAGAAAACTCAAGAAGCAAGCGATCACTTTATTCCATCTCGGGATCTATGAGTTGTTCCAGACAAACTAACGAGACTTCGGACGACTTCTTCACGATCGTGTGAATGCGACGTCAGAAAATCATTTAAAAGACAAACAACCATCAACCCCACCGGCTGCACCGGGGTCCGTTCAGCATCGACCGAGGTCTGAGCGTCGGACTCGCGCTCGTGTGCTCTGCTTTCTGCACTGCACTTAGTTGTGATCATTAAAAAGGCATCTGTGGATAGAGTTGACTCGACCGACCCTGCACTCTGACCTCCGGGGAGCGAGGGAGGCCGATGGAAAGATAGATACAGACTTCAGGGCATCAATAAGCCATCACCAGTTATAATAAGAGGAAATCCAGGAGCCTAGTTTGATTGAAACGCTGTGAAGAAAGAGCGGGAGCCATTGTTTTGTTCTCTGATCCTTTGGTTATATTATTCTGAGGGATTGTGCCTCCAAACGTGCATATTGAATAAATGGCACACTGAATAATAAAACCCAATGAAATAGTAATAAAAGAGCATATTTAACTGGGCTGGGATGACAGAGCGAGAGGGGGAGAACGAGGGGGGGGGGGGGGGGGGGGCATCGCAGAGGCTGGAAATTTATATTTAAAGGGATTAAAAAACATAAAGACGCAGGAGATTAGAGCAGGAAACCAGAGGACAGAGGAAAGGGATGGAGCAGAGAGTCGACGTCAAGTGATCACGTACACATCTTCATACGCTCCTTATACACAGAATGTGAGTTTTTATATAATCTAGTTTAGAACATAATTATAATTTAACAGAAAAGTGAATCAACGTTTAAACTTGAGATGGCAACAGTCAAAATAACAAAACGTAACTAAAGAGTGAAGACGTGTTTCCACTTCCTCCCTTTGAACCTAACTCCTGATAATGGAGCCGCCATTTTGTGTCGAGCAGGAGTCTGTAGGTTTCATAGAGCTGTGCTGCAATATCGAAATCCCGCCCATAAACACGTGCTCGACGAATCGTGAGCCTGAGCTGTCACCTGTCACACACGCTAACATGGAGGAGGCGGAGTTTATGACCTAAACCTGTGAAGATGAATTGGCTTCGTCCATCTTTGTTTTAACGCCTCTTTCATTGGTGCAAGGTAAAAAAATGAATTTACTCAAGTACTGTTTTGAGGTATTTGTACTTGAGACACTTGAATATTTCGATTTCCTACTACTTAATACTTCAAATCAGAAGAAATTATGGTACCTTTACTCCAGCATCTTTTTGATAACTGTACTAGTTACTTACTGAATATAATCAATTAATAACAATCTATCATAAGTTAGTTAGTTACTAATGAGAAATATACCAGAAGTGGATTCACAACACAGCAACATTTAAGTGATGCACACGCTCATGCATCAATAGTTATAATCAAGTATCTGCTAAAATAATTATAATAAAATGACAGCAGATTTCAGAAGATGTGAGGAAATCTCTTTGTTTAGAAGCAGCAAGGGATCAAATGAAAGAAGAAGAGGGGGGGGGGGTGGATGAGAGGAATGAGTGGAAGGGACACAGCTTGATGGAAATGATGGTGACACTTTGAACTGAAGTGGACGAGTCATTAGAGCCTGATACACTGGAAACTGACAACAGGAGAGACCAGAGGAACAGAGAGACTGGAACGGAGAGAGAGGAGCGAGACGAGGGAGGAAAGAGGAAGGAGAGAGGGAGAATGCAAATAAAACGGGTTTGGAAAACAAGAGAAGGAGCGTCGAGAGAGAGAGAGAGAGGAAGGATGAAGCAGAGAGGAGCCGAGTGGAAGACGGAGAGATCTGATGAGACAGGAGAGCGAGAGAGGGAAAAGTTGTGAAGTGTGAAAGAGCGAGAGATGTGATGGAGAGTGGGTGTTTGTGCAGGCGTGGAACAAAGCTCAGCCGGGGAAGGAGCCGAGCATCCAACAGGAGCCACCGGCGGCGCCA